>NW_016934532.1:0-11622 GCF_001483705.2 Eufriesea mexicana
GTCGATCAGAGAATATTAGAGCAGGGTAGAGCCCAGAAACCTGCCGAATAGGAGTGTACAGAACAAAAGTCAAAGCTATCCCAGCCGAACATATCCTAACCTACCATAACCACACATAACCTGACCCAACTCGACGTGCCACGGCGACTATTGCTATCCTCACGGGAGCTAAGCAGAGTATAGCAGGGCAATGTAGAATGGTTGAATCGACGGAATAGCAGCGTATAGCACAAAAGGCAAAGCTACCCTCTGAAAGCCTATCCAATCGTAACATGACCAAACGTAACATAACTCAAACTAACGTGCCTGGACCGCTATTACTGGTCTCCCCATATTCTAGCAGTGTAGGAAAGAGCAATATAGAGCGTGAAAATCCACTGAATAGCAGTGTATGGCACGAAGGACAAAGCTAACCTGTCCTAACCTTTCCTCACGTAACATACCCAACCGGAGCCTAAGTCAGCCAATCGTTCCGAGGCGACTATTGCTGGCTTCTCCAGAGCCATGCAGAAAAAGCTATAGCACAGTAGATCGCAGAAATCCGCCGTATTGGAGTGTAAAGCACAAGAGTCAAGTCAATTCCAGCCCAACGCGACCTAAGCTAACCTAGCCAAACGTGAGATAACACAATCTAATGTGCCCAGTCCAATGTTGGTGGCCTCCACATAGCCAAGGAGAACATATTGGCGCGCAGAAGTCCAAAGACTGGCAGTGTATAGCATAAATGTCAAAGATACACTAACATAGCCCGCCCTACGCTATCCTATCCAAGCGTAGCATAACTCAGCGTGACTCGCCGAGACAGCTATTGCTTTCGTGGCACGTCAGTTTGGGTTACGTTCCGTATGCTGATGTTACGTTTTGTTAGGTTAGGACAAGATATCTTTGTCTATTGTGCTGTAAACTGCCATTCGGCGGATTTCTGCGCTCTTCACTGCTGTGCTATACTTTGCTCCACCCTGGGGAGGACAGCAATAGCTTTCTTGGCACGATAGGTTGAGCTACATTACGTTCGTCAGGTTAGGTTACGTTACGTTTGGTTATGATGACTTTGACTTTTGTGTTATGCACTGATATTCGGCGGACCTCTGCGCCATACTGTGCTCTAGTATGTTCTGCTGTGATCTGGGGAGGCCAGCAATAGTGATCTCGGGTCGTTAGGTTTAGTTATTCCACGTTAGGTTAAGTTAGAATAGGTCTGGTTAGGTTAGGTAATCTTTGACGTTTATGATATACACTGCTATTTGGTAGCCTTCAGCGCTCTACTGCGATCTGGTATATTCTGCCTGGTTTTGTGGAGTCCATCAATTGTAGTCTCGGCACGTTTGGATGGGATTTGCTACGTTTGGTTGTGTCAGGTTTGGTTGGGTCAGGTTAGGATAGCATTGTCATAAGTGCTCAACACTGATGATATCCTACGGACTTCCGTGCTGTACTGTGCTCTATCGTGTTCTGCTTGTCTCTGGAGAATCCAGCAATAGTGGTCGCGGCAGGTTAGGTTTAGTTACTGTACGACTGGTTAGGTTGATCCTTGACCTTTGGCTATACACTGCTATTTGGCGGCTTTCTGCGTTCTACCGTGCACTAACATTATCTACTCTGCTCTGTGGAAGCCAGCAATTTTGGTCTCTTGACGCTATTTTGAGTTTCTCTACGTGCGGGTAGGATAGGTTTGGTCAAGTTATGTTATGTTATTTTCCACTTTTGTGCTATACGCTGCTATTTGTTGGACCTCTGTTTCCTACTGTACCCAGATACGTACCGCTTGGCTCTTGGGTCCCAGCAATATAGGTCACGACAAGTTATGTGCGGTTAAACTACATTTGGATAGCTTACGTTATGTCAGGTTAAGTCAGGGTACGTCAAACTTTTGTGCTATACACAGCAGAACGGTGGATTTCTGAGCTCTGCTGTGCTGCAGTATATTCTGCTTGGCGCTGCGGAAGCCAGCAATAGTGGTCTCGGCACGTTAGGTTGAGCTGTGATACATGTGCCTGTGCCACGTTTGGTGAGATTAGAGTGTGATAGCATAGTCTATTTTGCTATACACTGCTGTCCGCAGACTTTTGCGCTCTATTGTGATCTAATACCGTTTTCTTGGCTCTGGGGAGGCCAGTAATAGTTGGCTCGGCCCGTTAGTTTGAGATGTGTTGTGTTTTGTTCGATTAGGTTAGGTTAATCTCGGTCAGGGTATCTCCGACCTCCGTGCAACACACTGCTGTCCAGAGGATATCTGCCCTCAACTGTGCTCTACTATAACCTGCTTGTCCCTGGGTACGACAGCAATAGTGGTCGCGGCACTTTATGCTGAGTTGGACTACGTTTGGTTCGGCTACGTTAGCATGGGTTATGTTCTGGTAGCTACAACTTTTTGCTATATACTGCGTTTCTATGGACTTCTGCTATCTACTGTGCTCTAATACGTTCTGCTTGGCTCTCGGGAGTCCAGCAATAATGATCTAATCGCGTAATGTTGAGGTACAATACGATTGTATTGCTTAGGTTAGGACAGGTTAGGTTAGGTTATCTTCCGCTTGTGTGCTATGCACTGCAATGTGGTGGATTCCTGCGCTCTGCTGTGCTTTAGTATATCGTGGTTGGCTCTGGTGAGGCCAGCAATAGTGATCTCGGCACGTTAGATCGAGTTTAGCTGCGTTCGTTTATGTTACGTTTGGTGTGGTTAGGATACGGTAACCTCGGCTTCTGTGCTATATATTGCTGTTTGGTGGATCTCTGCGCTCTACTGCGTTCTAGTGTCCCCTACTTGGCTTTCGGGTGGCCAGAAATAGTGGTCTCGGCGCGATAGGCTGAGAAAGATTACTTACATTCGCCCTACGTTTGGCAAGGTTTGGATACGATAGCCTTGGCTTTTGTGCAATACACTGATATTCGGTGGATTTCTGCGATCTACATCGGTCTAGTATACTCTGCTAGGTTCTGGGGATGTCAGCAATAGTGGCATCGGCGCGTTGGCTTGAGTAAAGTTACGTATGCGTATGATAGGTTTGGCTGGGTTAGGATGCGGTAGCCATGACTTCTGTGTAATACACTGCTATTCGGAGGATTTCTGCTTTCTACTGCGTTCTATCGTATTCTGCTTGGATCTGGGGATGTCAGCAATACTATTCTCTTCACGTCATGTGTAATTAAACTACATTTGGAAAGGTTAGGTAAGGACAAGTTTGTTTAGAGAATGCTTGACTTTTGTGTTATAAACTGCATTGCGGTGGATTTCAGCGCCCCGCTGTGCTCCAGTATATTCTGCTTGGATCTGGGGAGGCCAGAAATGGTGGTCTCGGCACGTTAGATCGAGTTTAGCTACGTTCGCTTATGCTACGTTTTGTTAATTTAGGACAGAATAGCTTAGACTTTTTTGCCGTACGCTGCTATTCGGTGGACCTCTGCGCTTTACTGTGATCTAGTATGTTCTGCTTGGTCCTGCGGCGGCCAGTAACGGGACTCGCCTCACGTCAGCTTGAGTTAGGCTACGTTTCGTTAGGTTAGGTTAGGAGGGCTTGGTTAGGAGTTCATTGACTCTTGTGCTGTACGCTGCTATTTGGTTGATTTCTGCGCTTCACATTGCTCTAGTGTACTCTCCTCGAACATGTGATGACGAGTAATAGTGTGCGAGGAGCGGAAGGTTGAGCTATGTTACGATTGGTCAGGTTAGGTTAGGCTAGTTTGGTTAGGATTGCTTCGACTATCGTGCTATACACTGTTACTCGGTTGACTTCCGTGATCGACTGTACTCTACTGCACTTTGCTTGGCTCTCGGGAGGCCAGGTGCTGTGGTTGCGGCTGGCAGTGTTGTGCTGTGCTACAACCGGTTTCGTTAGATTAGGTCGGGTTATGTCAGGATATATTCGACCTTTGTGCTGTTCACTGCAGTGCGGTAGATTTCTTCTCGCAGCTGTGCTCTAGTATACTTTGCTTGTCTCCTTGGTGAACAGCTATAGAGGTCTCCTAATTATAGTTTGTGTTAGGTCGCTTTTGCATATCCTACTATTGGCTAGGTTAGGATAGGCTGCATAGCCCCTTGTGCCTTACACTGCTACTCCGTGGATGCCTGCGATCTACTGTGCCCTACTACACTCGGCTTTGCTGCGTAGAGGCCAGGAGCAGTGGTCGCGGCATGTTATGTTGGGTCATGCTGCGTTTGGTTATGTTAGGATAGCTCAGGTTATGCAAGGATATCCACGTCTTTTGTGCTATTCACTGCAATGCGGCTTATTTCTGCGCTCTACCGCGCTCTAGTACATTCTGCTTGTCTCTGTGTGTGCCTGCAATGGTGGTTTTGCCATGTTAGGTTGAGTTATGTTACGTTCGGTGACGTTAAGTTTGGCTAGGATAGGATTGGATACTCTGTCTTCTGTGCTATTCACCGCTGTACGGTGGCTCCTGCGCTCCCATGTTATACAATATGCTCTGCTTGGCCCTGGGGATTCCAGCAATAGTGGTCTCGGCAGGCTAGGTTGAGCTAGGCCACGTATGGTTGTGTTACATTTAGTGAGGTTAGGAAGGGGTAGTTTGGACTTTCGTGCTATACGCAGCTCTCCGCGGATATCTGCGCGCGTCTGTGCTCCAATATCTTCTGATTGGCTCTGGCGAGGCCAGCAATATTGGCCTCGCACATGAGGCTGTGGTATGTTACGTTTGGTCTGGTTAGGTTGTGTCAATCTCGGACAGCTGATCTCCGACTTTGTGCTATACACTGATATTTGCACTATTTCTGCGCTGTACTGTGCTCTAATACATTACGCATAGCCCTGGGAATGCCACCCAGTGTGGTCTCGGCACGTTAGGTTGAGCTATGCTACGTACGGTCATGTTAGGTTTGGTCAGGTTAGGATTGTATACTTTAGGCTTTTGTGCTATAAACTGCTGTCCGCGGATTTTTGCGATCTACTGACTTCTAATATCTTCTGCTGGGCTTCACGAAGGCCATCGATAGCGGTCGCGGCACGTTATGTTGTGTTAGTCCGCGATTGGCTAGGCTAGGTTAGGTCAGGTTAGAAAATGATGTATTTGGCTTTTGTGCTCTACACTTCCATTCGGTGGATCTGTGCGCTCTAATGTGTCCTAATATGCTCCGCTTTTCTCTACGAATGCCATCAATAGCGGGCGCCACAAGTTATGTTGAGTTATGCTACTTTTGGTTAGGCTAGGTTATGCCAGCTTTGGTCGCGGTGTTCTCGAGTTTTGTGCATTACACTGCTATTGGATGGATTCCAGCGCCCCACATTGCTCTACTATACCCTGCTCGACTGTGGGGAGACGAGCAATAGTGATCGTAGCACTTTACGTTGTGTTACGTTACGATAGAGTAAATTAGGTTAGGCTATGTTTGGTCAGGAAAGCTTCACCTTTCGTGCCATACCTTGTTATTTGGCGGATTTCTGTGATCTGCTGCGCTCTACTATACTCTGCCAGACTCTGTGTAGGCGAGCAGTAGCGGCCGCGGCACGGTACGTTGAGGTAGGCTACATTTGTTTGGGTTACGTTAGCTTGGGCTAGACCTGGTTAGATATGACTTTTGTGCTGTACACTGCTGTTCTATGGACTTCTGTGCCCTGCTGTCCCTTAGTAGGTTCTGCTCGTCTCTGTGGAGGCCAGCAATGGTAGTCGGGGCACGCTAGGTTGAGTAATGTTACGATTCGTTGGGTTAGGTTTGGCTACGTTTGGTTAATGTAGCATCTACTGTCGTGATGTACACTGCTATCAGGTGGATTTCTGTAATCTACTGTACCCTACCACATTAGGCTTGGCTCCGGGGAGGCCTGGAGCAATGGTCGTGGCACGTCATGTTTAGCTATGCTTCGTTTTTATAGGTTAGGTTACGTCAGGTTAGGTTAGGGTATCTCCGACTTTTGTGATATGCACTGCGATTATATGGACTTCCGCGCTAGATTCACCTCTAATATGTTCTGCTCGTCCTGGGGAGGACAGCAATGGCGGTCGTGGCTCGTTAGGTTGAGTTAGGCTTCGTTTGGTTACGTTACGATTCGTTAGGTAAGGATATGGTAGCTTTGACTTCTGTGCTGTACGCTGCCACACGGTGGATTTCTGCCACCTGCTGTGCTCTAGTATTCTCTGCATGGCTCTGGGTAGACCAGCAATAGCGGTCTGGACACGTTAGGTTGAGTTCGTTTACGTTCGGTTCAATTAGGCTTGGTAATTTTGTTATATTGTAGCTTCGACTTTTTTGGTATACACTGCGAATGCATGGATTTCTGCGCCATAATCTCCTCTAATATGTCCTGTTTGGCGCTGAGGGAGGCAGCAATAGATGTCTCGTCTCGCTAGCTATAGATAAGTTTGTTTGTTTACGTTGCGTTTGGTTAGGTTAGGACAGTATAGCTTTTACTTTTGCGCTATACACTGCTATACGGAGGATTTCTGAGATCTGCATTGCACGCATATGTTCTGCATGGCTCCGTGGAGACCAGCAACAGTGTTCGCGGCACTTTGGTTTGCGCTATGTTAGGTTTGATTACGCTAGGTTTGGTTATGTTAGGGTAGGGTAGCTTCGGCATTTGTGCTATACACTGCTATTCGCTGGGCTTCTGCACTCTTATGTGCTATAATATGTTCTGCTTGGCCCTGGAGTGGACAGTAATATTGGTTTCGGCACGATAGGTTAGTAAGGTTACGTTTCGTTGGGATACGTCAGGAAGGCTCGGTTAGGATTTCTTTGACTTTTGTGCCATAAACTGCTCTTCGGAAGATTCATGCGATCCAAATTGCTCTGCTATACTCAGCTTGACTCTGGGGGGGGGGAGACAATTGCGGTCGTGGCACGGCAGGATGTGTCAGGTAACGTTTGGTTGGTTTAGGTTGGGTCATGTTCGGGAACGGTAGCTTTGGCTTTCGTGCTATACACTATTTTTCGGTGGAGCTTCAGTGGTCGGGGCACGTTAGGTTGCTCAATGTTACGTTCGGTATGTTGAATATTGGATTCATTAGGGTAGAACAGTTTTGGCTTTTGTGCTATACGCTGCTTTTAGCGGAACTTCGGCGCTCCAGTGTGCTCTAGTATATTCTGCTCGTTTCTGGGGTGGCCAGCAGTAGTGTTGTAGGCGCGATAGGGAGAGCTATGCTAGGTTTGTTAGGGTTAGGTTAGGTCAACTTACGTCAGCATATATTCTACATTTTTGCTGTACACCGCAATGCAGTGGATTTCTGTGCTCCGCTGTGCTCTAGTACCTTCTGGTTGGCTCTGCCGAGACCAGCAACAGTGGCCCCGGCATGTTACTTTGGGCTATGATACGTTCGGTTATGTTACCCTTGGTGAGGTTAGCATGCAGCAGCTTAGGCCTTTGTGCTGTATACTGCTCTCCGTGGATTGCTGCGCCATACCGCGTTCTATTATTTTCTGCTTGCCTCTGGGGAGGCCAGCAATAGTGGTCTCAGCACGATAGGTACAGTTAGGTTACGTTTGGTTCTGCTAGGTTGGGGCCGGTTAGGTTGGGATATTCTCGACTACTGTGCTATTCACTGCAAAGCAGTGGTTATCTGCGCGCTATTGTGCTCTTGTATATTCTGCATGTCGTCGTGGAGGCCAGAAATAGTGGCCTCGTCATTTTAGTTAGAGTTAAGATACGTTTGTCTAAGTTACGTTTGGCTAGGTCAGGATATGCTACTTTGCCTTTTCTGTTATACACCGCTTTTCGGCGGGTTTCTGCGCTTTAGTTAGCCATAATACGCTCTGCTTGCATATGAGGTGGCCAGTAATAGTGGTCGTGGCACGTTAGGTTGAGCTGTGTTACGTTTCGTTTGGGTAGATTAGGAAGACGTGTTCAGGACTTCTTCGACTTCTGTGCTATGCAGTGCTATTCGCTGGATTTCTGCTCTCTAGGTTGCTCTACTATACCCTGCTGCACTCTGGGCAATAGTGGTCGTGGCTGGGGAAGCTTTAAGTTTTGTGCTGCGCACTGCTATTCGGTGGATTTGTGCGCTCTAGGTGGCTCTAGTGTGACCCGCTTGTCACTTGGCAGGGCAGCAAAAGCGGCCTCGGCACGTTAGTTGGTGATATTATATGTTTGGCTTTGTTCTGTTGGTTTCGGTTATGTTTGTGCAGCTTTGACTTTTCTAGTATGCTCTGCATTCTACTCGCCACTAACGTGTTCTGCTTCGCTCTTGGAAGGCCAGAAATAGTGATCGCGGCTCGTTAGGATGAGTCACGCAACGCTTGGCGATGTTACCATTGGTCAGGTTAGGAGAGGATAGCTTCTACAGTAGCGCTATTTTCTTATGTTAGGTGGACTTCTGCGCCCTACAGGGCTCTAACGTTTTCAGCTAGGCTCTGGAATGGGGAGCAGTAGTGGTCTCGGTGCGTTAAGTTTATTCATGTTATGTTCGGATTGACAGTTCTAGGCCAAGTTTGGTTAGTAAAGCTTCATCTTTTGTGCTGTACACTCCTATTCGCTGGATTTCTGCGCTTTACTGCGCCCCAGTATGCCCTGCTTGGCTGTGGGGAGGGTAGCAATAGCGGTCTCCGCTCGTTATGTGGAGTTACGTTAGGATTGGTTGTGTTACGATTGGTTAGGTTGGGAGAGGATAGCTTGTATTTAGCGCTATAGTCTCCTATTAGGTGGACTCCATGCCTTACAGTGGTTTAATGCTTTCAGCTTGGTTCTGCGAGGGCCAGCAATAGCGTTCTCGGTGCCTTATGTCGCGTCAGGCTATATTCGGTTAGGTTGAGCTAGGCTAAGTTATGTCAGTGTAGGTTGAACTTTTGTGCTGTTCACTTCTATAGGGCGCATTTATGAGCTCCGCTGTGTTATAGTATGTCCTGCTCTACTCTGGGAAAGGCAGCAATAGCGGTCTGGGCACGTTAGGTTGAGTTAGGCTATGTTTGGATATGTTCTGTTGGTTTGGGTTGCGTCTGGCTTGCCTTGCGATTTCTAATCTACACTGCGATTCTACCCGTTTCTGCGCTCTACTCTCCAATAATGTGCTCTGCTTGGCTCTGGCTAGGCCAGCAATGGTGGTCTCTACACGGTATGTTGAGTAAGGTTACGTTCGGTTAGGCTGCGTCAGGCTAAGTTTGGAGAGGATAGCTTTATCTTTTGCGCTGAGCACTGCTATTCGGTGCGTTTCCACGATCTATTGTGCAATAGTATGCTCTGCTTTACCCTGGGTGGTCAGGAATAGCGATATCGGCACGTTAGGTTGAGTTATGTTATGTTCGGATATGTCCTGTTGGTCTGGGTTAGGCTTCGGTGGCTCTGACATTTCTGACATACACTGCCTTTCTATCGATTTCTGCGTTCTACTGTCTACTAATGTGTTCTGCTTGGCTCTAGGGAGGCCAACAGTAATAGCTGCGGCACGTTATTGTGCGCTAGGCTATGTTTGGGAATGTTACGTTTGGCCTAGTTAGGAGGGGTAGCTTTGACTTTAGAGCTATAGTCTGATATTAGGTGGATTTTTGCAGCCTACCGTGCTCTAATATTTTCAGTTTTGCTCTGGGAGGGTCAGCAGCAGTGGTCTGGGCACTTTAAGTTCAGTCACCTTACGTTCGCTTAGGTCGGGTTGGGCTAAATTTGATTAGGATAGCTTTATCTTGTTTGCTGTACGCTGCTATTTGGTATACTTCCGCTATCTACTCTCTACTAGTGTCCTGCTTGGCACTGGGGAGGCCAGAAATGGTGGTCGCGGCACGTTAGTTTCAGTTTTGTTATGTTTCTTTGTGTTACGGTTGGTTAGGCTGGAAGAGGATAGCTTCGACTTTAGTGCGATAGACGGATGGTAGGTGGATTTTTGCGTCATACAGAGCTTTAATGCCTTCAGCTTGGCTCTGTGAATGCCGGAAATAGTGGCCGCTGCACGTTTCGTTGAGTCAGGTTGCGTTTGGCTAGGTTGGGTCAGGCATCGCTTGGTCAGTGTGGCTTTAACTTTCGTGATGTACACTGCTGTTCGGCGGACTTCGGCGCTCTACTGTGCTATAGTTTGTCCTGCTTGGATCTGGCTAGTGCAGCTACAGCGGTCCCGGCAAGTTCGGCTGAGTTAGGCTACGTTTGGTTCTGCCCTGTTCGTCAGGGTTAGGCTTGTGTAGCTTTGACTTTTCTCATGTACACTGGGGTTTAACAGACTTCTGCGTTCTACGCTTCACTAATGTGTTCCGCTTGTCTCTGGGGAGATTAGCAGTAGCGGTCGCGGCACGTTCCGTCGTGTTATGTTAGGATTGGATATGCTAGGGGTGGATAGCATTGACTTTAGTGCTATAGTCTGCTTATAGGTGGATTTCTGCGCCCTACGGTGCTCCAATAGTTGCAGCCTGCATCTGGGAAGGCCACCAATAGTGGCCACGGCGCGTTGTGTTGAGACAAGTTACGATCGGTTTGGTCGGGTTAGACTATGTTCTGTTAGGATAGCTTCAACTTTTGTGCTCTACACTACTATTCGGTGCATTCCTACACCCTACTGTGCTCTGGTATGTCCTGATTTGCTGCGGGTATTGCAGCAATAGCATTCTCGGCACCTTAGGTTTAGTTCGGCTATGTTTGGTTATGTTCTGTTGGCTTGGGTCAGGTACTGGGTAGCTTCGACTTTTCTGGTATACGCAGCGATTGTATGGATTTCTGTGTTCTACTCCTCACTGGTGTGTCCGCTTGTCTCCGAGGAGGCCAGCATTGGTGGTCGCGGCACGTTAGGTTGAGCTTTGTTGAGTTCGGTTATATCACGATTGGTTAGGTTAGGAGAGGACAGCTTTGACTTTAGTGCCGCAATCATATAACAGGTGGATTTCTACGGAATACGCTGCCCTAATATGTTCAGCTTGGCTCTGGGTAGGTCACAAATGGTGGCCTCGTCATGTCATGTTGGGTCAGGTTACGTTCGGTTAGGGCTGCTTAGGCTAAGCATGATTATGTTAGCGTTAAGTCTTGTGCTGTACACTGCTATTCGTTGTATTTCCGCCCTCCACTGGGCCCTAGTAAGCACTGCTTGGCTCTGGGGAGTGTAGCAATAGCGTTCTCGGCACGTTAGGTTGAGTTATGGTATCTTTGGGCATCTTGTGTTGGTTTGGTTTAGGTGTGGGCGGCTATGAGTCTTCTGGATGTACACTGCGGTTCTGTGGATTTCTGCGTTCCACTCTACACTAATGCCTTCTGCTTGGCTCTGGGTAGGACAGCAAGTGTTGTCACGGAACGTTAGATTGATATGTGTTACGTTTGGTAATGTTACATTGGTTAAGTTAGGAGGGGATTGCTTTGTCTTGAATGCTGCAGTCGGCTATTAGGTGGAATGCTGCGCCCTACTGTGCTCCAATGTTTACAACTTGGCTGTGGGAATGACAGCAATAGTATTCTCGGCAGGTTAGTGTGAGTTAGGCTATGTTTGCTCATGTTCTGTTGGTTTGGGTTAGGTATGGGTAGCTTTGACTTCTGCGATATACAATGAGTTTCATTAGATTTCTGCCTTCTACTCTCTAGTAATGTGTACTGCTTAGCCATGGGGAGAGCAGCAATAGCGGTCTCGGCGCGTTGGGCTTCGTTAGGCTATGTTTGTTTATGCTCTGGTGGTTTGGGTTAGGCTCCAGTAGCCTTGAATTTCTTAATATACACTGCGATTATATGGATGTCTGCGTTCTACTCTACACTAACGTGTTCTGCTTGGCTC
>NW_016934533.1:0-1110 GCF_001483705.2 Eufriesea mexicana
GTGCATAGATATATGGATGGATGTATTGGTGTAGAGACGTATGGATGCATGAATGTATCGTTGCATGGATGCATGGATGTACGAATGTATGGATGTGCGTGTGCGTGGATGTATGGACGTCTGGGTGGATGAATGGATGCGTGGATGGACTGAAGTGTGGGTTGAAGGATAGGTGGATGAACGGATGCATGGATGGTTGGATGGGTGTATGGATGTATGGATGTATATTTGTATGTATGGATGTATGGATGTATGGATGTACGAATGTATGGTTGTACGAATGTATGGATGTACGGATGAATGGATATATGGATGTATATCTGTACGGATGTATGTGTGGATGGACGTATGAGTGGATGGATGTATGGATGGATGGATGTATCGAATGATAGACGTACGAATGGAAGGATTTATGTATGTACGGATGTATGGATGTGCGGATGGACGGATGTATTGATGTATGAATGTATGGATGGATTGATCTATGATTGGATGGATTTATGGATTGGTGGATGAATGGATTTATGGATGGGTGGATTGATGGACGTTTGTACGGATGTGTGAATTGATATATGTGTGGGTGTATGCATGAAAGGTTGTATGTATTTATGGATGAACGAATGTATGGATGTACGAATGTATGGATGTATGGATGTATGGATGTATGGATGTATATCTGAATGGATATATGGATGGCTGGAGGTATCAGTGGATGGATGTGTGGTTGGACGTATGTATGGATGTATGTATGGATGTATGTATGGATGTATGTATGGTTGTATGGATGTATGGGTTGATGGTTGGATGAGTGGATGTATGGATGTATGGATGTATGTATGTATGGATGTACGAATGTATGGATGTACGAATGTATGGATGTATATATGTATGGACGTATGGACGGATGGATGTATCAGTGGATGGATGTAAGGATGGATGGATGTATGGATGTATGTATGGATGTATGTATGGATGTATGTATGGTTGGATGGATGTATGGACGGATGGATTTATGGATGTGTGGATGACGTGGATGGGTGCTTGTATGGATGGATGGATGAATGGTTCGATGGATATATGGATGGGTGGATGTGTGGATGCATGGTTTCA
>NW_016934534.1:0-556 GCF_001483705.2 Eufriesea mexicana
ATATGTATTGGTGTATTTAATGAAGCATGTATGGATGGATGGATGTATGGTGGATGGATTTGTGGATGTCTGGATGTATGAATGTATGGATGTATGGATGGATGGATGTATGTATGGTCGGATGTATGCATGTATGGATGTATGGATGTTTGCATATATGGATGTATGTATGAATGGATGTATGGATTTAAGAATGTACGGATGTATGCATGTATGGATGTATGGATGTTTGGACGTATGGATGTACGAATGTACGACTGTACGGATGTATGTATTTATGGATGGACGGATGGATGTATGGTTGTATGGCTGTATGGATGGATGGATGGATGGATGGATGTATGGATGTGTGGATGTATGAATGAATGGATGGATGGATGTAGTGATGTATAGATGTGTGGATCGATGGGTTTATGGAAGGTTGCTTGTATGGACGGATGGATGTATGGTTCGATGGATGTATGGATGGACGGATGTTCGGAAGTATGAATTTACGGATGTGTGGCTGTCTGCATGTATGGTTGTATGGATGGATGGATGTATCGAATGATGGACG
>NW_016934535.1:0-638 GCF_001483705.2 Eufriesea mexicana
ATAGATACATAACTCAAATGCATCCATACATTCAAACACCCATACATACATACATACACCGAATCATACGTGCATCCATCCATACATCAATCCACCAAATCCATCCATCTATCCATCCATACATCAATGCAACAATCCATCCATGCATCCACCCATACGTCCGTACTTACATCAATACATACATCCAGACATACACCAATACATTCGTCCATACAGACATACATACATACATCCTTCCATACATCAATACATACATATATACATACATACATTCAAACATCCATACAAGTCCATCCATACATCCACCCATCCATACACCCATACATCCATAAATCCATACATCCATTCATATACACATCCATGCATCCATACATCCGTACATACGTCCATCCATTCCTCAACCCATCCATACATCCACCCATCCATACAGCCAACCATCCATACATCCATCCATACGTACATACATACATCCGTACAGATACCCATCCATACATCCATCGATCCACACATCTGTCCATCCGTACATCCATACCTCAAACCATCCATACATCCACCCATCCATACAACCATTCATTCACACATAAATCCATCCATACGTCCACCTTTCTACACATCCATCCATCCATACATCCACCCAT
>NW_016934536.1:0-1256 GCF_001483705.2 Eufriesea mexicana
CAACGTGCGCATCCCAATGTTGCCGGCCACCACATCGCCAAGCAGGGCATATTTGAGGCGAGTAGAGCGCAGGGGTCCACAAAATGGCAATGAATGTTACGAAAGCAAACGATATCCCAACATAACCCAGACAAACATAACCCAAACTAACGTAGCCCAACAAAAAATAACGCGCCGCTGCCACTATTTCTGGTATCCCCAGTGCAAAGCAGGGAATATTAGATGACAGCAGATCGCAGAAATTCACCGTATGGCAGCGTATACCACGAAAGTCGTATTTCTCCAATCTAACACAAACTATCGTAACATAACCAAACGTAACCTAACTCAAACTATCGAGACCAGAAAACCGTTACTGGCATGCCCAGCTTCGAGCAGAGTAGAGTAGAACAAAGAAGAGGGCAAAATCCCGCCGAATAGCATGGCATAGATCAATGGTCGCAGCTATCCTCTCCTACAATATCCAAACGTAGTCCAACCAAACGCAATATAACCTAACCCAACTTGCCGAGACCGCTATTGCTGGCCTCCCCAGAGACAAGCAGAAAATACTAGAGCACAGCAGAGCGCAGGAACCCTCGGGCAGCAAGGTATAGCACAAAAGTCTAAGGCACCCTATTCCAATCTCACCGAACATATCATAGCCAAACGTTGCCTAACTCAACCTATTTTGCCACGACCACTATTGCTCGCATACCCAGTGCCAATTTGAGAATAGTATAGCAATGCCGGAGGCGGAAATCCTCCTAATAACAGCGAATAGCACAAAATGCAAAGAAACCATGACTAAACCTTCCTAGCCAAATCCAATGATTCGTAAACATCCTCAAACTCACGTGCCGAGACTACAATTTCTGGCAGCTCCAAAGCCAAACAGAATATAATACAGCACAGCAGAGCGCAGAAATCCACGGAACTACAATGTATAGCACAAAAGCTATAGTTATCCCAGCACACACTGTGCTATCCTAACCTAACCAATTCAAGCTTATCTCAGAGTGTCGTGACGATACCACTATTGCTGGCCCTTCCAGAGTCAAGATGAACATATTAGGGCGCAGTAGAGTGCAGAAATCCGCCGAATAGCAGTGTATAGCACGAAGGTCTAAGACATCCTACCCAAACGTATCACAGCCTTAGCCAACTGAACGGAACCTAACTCAACCTATCGTGCCACGTCCAATATTTCTGGGCTCCCCAAAGTCGAGGAGCGTATGGTAGATCAGTGTAGAGTGCAGAAGTCCACATAATAGCAA
>NW_016934537.1:0-857 GCF_001483705.2 Eufriesea mexicana
TTACGCTGCTATTCTGCAGATGTCTACGCTCTTGAGTACTCTGGTATGTTCTCCTTGGCTCTGTGGAGGCCACCAATGGCGGTTTCGAAACGTTATTTCGAGATGGGCTATGACTGGTTAGGTTAGGTTAGGCCAGGTTACGTTTGTGCACGTTTGACTTTTGTGCTGTAAACTGCAATGCGGTGGATTTCTGCGCTCTGCTGTGCTCTAGCATGATCTGCTTGTTTCGGGGGAGGGCAGCAATAGCTGCCGCAGCACGTTTGGTATAGTTAGATTGTGCTTGGTTATGTTATGTTTGGTTAAGTTGGGATAGTATAGCTTATTCTGATGTGCAATACACGGCTATACGGTCGACTTCTGCGGTCTACTGTGTTCTTACATGCTTTGCTTGGCTCTGGGAGGCCAGAAATAGTGATCTCAGCTCGTTAGGTTTAGCTATTCTACGCTTGGTTGGGTTACGTCATGTACGGTTGGGGTAGATTGTCTTCGACATTTGTGCTCCACTTGGCTCTGCTACACTCTGCTCGTCTCTGGGAAGGCCACCGATAGTGGTTGTGACACAATAGTTTGTGTCCTGCTACGCTTGGTAAAGTAACGATTGGTTAGGTTGGAATAGGATAGCTTCGACTTTTGTGCTATACGCCGCTATTCGGTGAATTCGTAGCCTCTGCATTGCTCTCCTATACCCTGCTCGATATTGGGGGGGGGGGCTGTAATAGTAATCTCGGCACGTTGGGTTGAGTTATGCTACGCTTGGTTAGGTTACGTTAGCTTGAGTTAGGTGTATATAGTTCTGCCTTTTGAGGTATGTACTGTTGTTCGGTGGATTTCTGTGCCCCATTGTGCTCCAGTATGTT
>NW_016934538.1:0-563 GCF_001483705.2 Eufriesea mexicana
GCAGATTCGGTTGAGCTCTGTTACGTTTGGTAAGGTTAGGTTTGGTTAAGTTTGGTTAGGATGTCTTTGGCTTTTGTACTACACACTCCTGTTCGGTGGATTTCTGCGCTCTACTGTGATCTTTCGTGCTCTGTTTTGCTCCGGGAGGCCAGAAATAATGACCGCGGCGCGTTGGTCTGGGTTATGTTACGTTCGGTTGGGCAAGGTTTGATTGAGTTAGGTTAGGGTATATTTAAGTTTTGAGTTGTGCACTGCATTGCGGTGGGTTTCTGCTGCCAGCTGTACTCTAATATGTTCCGTTTGGCTCTGGGGAGACAAGTAATAGTGGTCTCGGCACGCTAGGTTGAGATAAACAACGTTTGATTTGGCTACGTTAGCTTCGGTTAGGATATTATAGCTTCGTCTTTTCTTCTATACACTGAGTGGATTTCTGACCTCTACTCTCCTCTAATATACTCTACTTGGTCCCGTTGGGGCCAGCAACACTGGTCGCGGCACGTTAGGTAGGGCCGGACTGCATTTGGTTAGGTCACGTTAGGTTGAGCTAAGTTCGGACACACTAG
>NW_016934539.1:0-1064 GCF_001483705.2 Eufriesea mexicana
CCTTCCATACGTCCATGCATCCATCCCTCCACCAATAAATCCAACCAACCATCCATCCTTCCATATATCTATACACCCCTCCCGCTATAAATCCATTCATACGTCCATACCTTCTTACATCCATCCATCCATACATTCATACATACATCCATACATACATACGTCGATAGATACATCCATACGTACATCCACATTTCAATCCATCCATACATCCACCCATCCATACATCCATACAAACATTCATAAATCCAACTATTCATACAACCAGCCATCCATGCATACATCCACCAATACATACATCCATCCATACATCCATACATACATACATCCGTACCACCACCCACCCATCCATCCATCAATCCATCAATCCATCCATCCATTCACCCATCAACCAGTGCGTCCATCCATACATCCATCCATTCGTACTTCCATCCAAAAGTACATACACACAACCATCCACATGTGCATACGTACATCCCCAAGCACATCCTTAAATATATCCATACAACGTTCATACATCTGTACATTCATAAGTACATGCGTCCATACATCCATACAGCCATACATCTATCCGTCATACATCCTTAGATCCATACATACATACATCCATAAATACATCTGTCCATACTTCCTTCCATCCATACATCCATCCATACATCCGAAAGTTCATATCTAGATGCAACCATCCATACGTCCATCCATGCGTACATCCAACCATCCACGCGTCCGAATACACATCCATACATACATCGACACATACATCCCCACATACATCCATACATTCATCAATGCACACAACCATACCTCCATACATCCATCCATTCGTCCATCCACCCACCCGCATATCTACCCATCCATACATCCATCCATCAATGCATCCACACGCCCATGCATATGCCCATACATACATCCATACATACATCCATAAATACATCCATACACACAAACATACATATATCCATACTTCCATACATCCATCCATCCACACATAGATCCATACGTACATCCATACATATCTCGATCCAAACATACATCCACGCAGTCGTACACTCATCCAACCGTAC
>NW_016934540.1:0-1399 GCF_001483705.2 Eufriesea mexicana
GCTTCTATCTTTTGAATTAGGCTTTTTGAATAGGATTTTTCCACTGATTCGCGTAGAGTGATTTATTCCACAACGGGATTGGATATTTTTTTTCGGTTTCGAGCGTGCGTTTTTCTAAAATAGTGCCGAATGTGTCAGTAGCTCTCAGATCGTGCTGCGCAATTTACTTTTTTGGCTTCTATCTTTTGAATTAGGCTTTTTGAATAGGATTTTTCCACTGATTCGCGTAGAGTGATTTATTCCACAACGGGATTGGATATTTTTTTTCGGTTTCGAGCGTGCGTTTTTCTAAAATAGTGCCGAATGTGTCAGTAGCTCTCAGATCGTGCTGCGCAATTTACTTTTTTGGCTTCTATCTTTTGGATTAGGCTTTTTGAATCGGATTTTACCACCGATTCGCGTAGAATGATTTATTCCTTAACGGGATTGGATATTTTTTTTCGGTTTCGAGGGTGCGTTTTTTTAAAATAATGCCGAATGTGACAGTGGCTGTCAGATCGTGCTGCGCAATTTACCTTTTTGGCTTCTATCTTTTGAATTAGGCATTTTGAATCAGATTTTGTCACATATTCGCGTAGAGTGATTTTTGCTTTAACGGGATTGGATATTTTTTTTCGTTTTCGAGCGTGCGTTTTCGAGAAAAAGTGCCGAAAGTGTCAGTGGCTCTCAGATCGTGCTGCGCAATTTACTTTTTTGGCTTCTATCTTTTGAATTAGGCTTTTTGAATCGGATTTTGTCACATATTCGCGTAGAGTGATTTTTGCTTTAACGGGATTGGATATTTTTTTTCGGTTTCGAGCGTGCGTTTTCGAGAAAAAATGCCGAAAGTGTCAGTGGCTCTCAGAATCGTGCTGCGCAATTTACTTTTTTGGCTTCTATCTTTTGAATTAGGCTTTTTGAATCGGATTTTTTCACATATTCGCGTAGAGTGATTTATTCCTTAACGGGATTGGTTATTTTTTTTTGGTTTTGTGTATGCGTTTTTCTAAAATAGTGCTGAAAGTGTCAGTGGCACTCAGATCGTGCTGCGCAATTTAATTTTTTGGCTTCTGTCTTTTGAATTAGGCTTTTTGAATCGGATTTTTTCACATATTCGCGTAGAGTGATTTTTTCCTTAACGGGATTGGATATTTTTTTTCGGTTTCGAGAGTGCGTTCTCGAACAATAGTGCCGAATGTGTCAGTAGCCGTGAAATCGTACGCGTAATAGACATTTTTGACATCTATCTTCGAAATTGGGCTTTTTGATTAGGTTTGTTTTATATATTAGTGTAGAGTGGAATTTTTTGTAACGGGATTGGATATTTTTTTTCGGTTTCGAGAGTGCGTTCTCGAACAATAGTGCCGAATGTGTCAGTAGCCGTGAAATCGTACGCGTAATAGACATTTTTGACATCTAT
>NW_016934541.1:0-5376 GCF_001483705.2 Eufriesea mexicana
TCGCATCCCGAGGGTCCAGCAGGGTGTAGTAGAGCTATGTAGGACGTAGAAATCGACCGAAATTCAGTTCATAGCTCAAAAGTCGAAGCCATCCCAACCGAACCTAACCGAATCTAGCCTAACCAGACTGAACATAACTCAACCCAACTTGCCGCGACTACATTTCGTGGCATCCGCGGACACAAGCAGAGTGTGATAGCGCACAGTAGGGCGCAGAGTTCCATAGAACATCAGTGTGTGGCACAGCAGTCGAAGCAATTCGGACCAAACGCAGCGCAACCTAGCCTATCGGAACATATTCTGACAAAACCTAACGTGCCGGGAAGACAGTTGCTGGCATCCCCAAGACCATGCAGAGCTTATTAGATGAGAGTAGGGCGCACACATCCATAGAATCGCTTTGTGAGGCAGAAAAGTCAAAGCTACCCAAACGTTACCCATGCCATCGTAAACTAACCAAACGTAACCAAACTCTACATATCTCGTCGCTGCCACGATTTCTGGCCTACCTAGGGCAAGGCAGAGTATATTAGAGCAGAGCAGATCGGAGGAATCCACAGAAAGGCAGTATGTAGCACAAAAATTAGAGGCATCATATCCCAACACTGCCAATCGTAACAATACCAAACGTAGACAAACTGAACCAAATGTGCCGCGACCACCACTGCTGACCACCCCGGAGCCACGCATAACATATCAGAGGTAAGTAGGGCGCATATATCCATATAATCATAAAGTACAGCAGAGAAGTCAAAGATATCCAAACCTAACCTGACCAAACGTAGCCAAGTCTAACGTATCATACCGCGACGTAACGTGCCGCGACCACTATTGCTGGCCTCCACAGGTTCTAGCAGATTAGAGTAGAGCGCAGTGGAAGGGCAGGAATCCACCGAATAACTGTGTATAGCATGGATGTCGAAGCTACCCTAATCAAACATAGCCTAACCAAACCTTACCGAACGTACCCTAACTCAACCAAACGTGCCGCGACCACTATCGCTCGCATCCCGAGAGTTCGTCAGGGCAGAGTAGAGCAACGTAGAGCGCAAAAATGCACGGAATGGCACAGCAAACCACAAAAGCCTATGCTATCCTATCCTAACCTAACCGAACGTAGCATAGCCGAGCGCAACATAACTCACCATAACGTGCCGAGAGGACTACTGCTGGCCTCCCCATAGTCGAGCAGAGTATACTAGAGCACAATAGTGCGTAGAAATAGAGCAAATAGCAGAGTAGGGCAGAAACATCGAAACCACACTAACCATGCATAATACACTCTGATAGAACCAAACGTAACCTAACTATACCGAAGTTGCTGCGACCACAGCTGCTGGCGTCCCCAGAGTGAAGCAGAGTATAGTAGAGCAATGTAGAACGTAGAAACCCACACAAATGCAGTGTACAGCGCAAAAGTCAAGGTTACCATTTTCTAACCTAACCAAACGTAAGAAAGCCAACGTAACCAATCCCCGAGTAACTTGCCTAGCCAACTGTTTCTGAACTCCCCAACGCCAAGCAGGGCATATTAGCGTAGTGTAGAGCGTAGAGATCCATAGAATGGAAGCGTATAGCTCGAAACTCGGAGATATCCTGACCTAATACGAACAAACATAGCCTATCCAAACGTAACATAGCACAGTCTAACGCGCCGCGGACACTATTTCTGGAATTCCCAGATCAAAGCAACGAATATTACACCACAGTAGAGCGCAGAAGTGCACCGAATAGGAGTGTGCGAAACAAGAGTCACAACTATCCTAGCCTAACATAACCAATCATGTAAGTCCAAACGTAGCCTGCCTCTAACTATCGTGCCGAGACCACCATTGCTTTCATCCACAGCGGCAAGCAGAGCATATTAGAGCACAGAAAGGCGCAGGAATGGACCGTAAATCAGCGTATAGCACAGAAGTCGAAGCTATCCTATCCTGACCTAACCAAACCAAACCTAACCGAACGCAGCCTAACTCAAATTAACGTGCAGAGGCCACAGATGCTGGCCGCCCCAGCGTCAGGCAAAGAACATTAGAGCGCAGTAGAGCGCTGAGGTCCACCGAGTAGCTGTGTATTGCACAAAAGTCAAAGCGGTCCCGTCCAATCCCAACCAAACGTAACATTGGCGGACGTAACATGACCCTACTTTACGCGCCGCGGCCGCTATTGCTGGCCCCGCGAAAGGTAAGCAGGGTGTAGCAGAGCAACGTGGAACGCTGCAACCTTCCGAACAGCAGTGTATATCACAAATATCAGATACATAATGACCAAACATAGCCAAACCTAACCTAGCAAACCGTATCATAACTCAACGAAACCTGACTAGAGCCCTATTCTTGGCGTCCATTGTAACAAGCAGAGTGTGGTAGCTGACAGAAGACCGCAGAAGTACATAGAATAGCAGTGTGTAGCACAAAAGTCAAAGCAATCGTGACCTAACGCAACGTAACGTAACATAAGCAAGCGCAACATAGCTTAACCTAACTTGCCGCGACCACTATTGCTGTCCTTCCCAGAGCACAGCGGTAAATATTAGAGCACTATAGAGCGTAAAATACATCTAATAGCAGTTTATAGCACAAAAGTCAAGGCTATCCTCTTTTAACATAACTAACCGTATAATAACCAAATGCAACGTAGCTCAACCTAACGTGCCGCGACCACTACAGCTGGCCTCCCCAGTGCCAAGCAGAACACATTAGTGGAGTGTAGAACGCAGAGATCCATAGAATCGCTGTGTGCTTCGGGAAAGTCAAAGCTACCCAAGCCTAACCTAAACAAGGAGAACAGAGACAAACATAGCATAGCTCAACCCAACGTGCCGAGACCGTTAATCCTGCATTCCATATATCCAACTGGTACATACTCGAGCACAGCAGAGCGCAGAAATCCACCGAACAGCAGCGTACAGCACAAACGTTCAAGATATCCCATCCAAACGTAACATGAATGTGCATAACGTACCGAGAACGCTTTTGCTGACCCTCCCAGAGCCAAGTTAAAATATTAGAGCACTGTAGCTCGCAGGAATCTATCTAGCAGCAGATAATAGCACTAAAGTCAAAGCTATCCTCTTCTAACATATCCAAACGTAGCATAAGCAAACGGAATATAACCCAAGCCAACGTGCCGCGGCCACTATTGCTGGCATCCCCAAAGCCAAGCAGAACACATCAGCGCAGAGTAGAACGCAGAAGTTTATAGAACCGCAGTGTATACCAGAAAAGTCAAAACTACCCAAATCGAACGCAAACCAGCAGAACATATCCGAGCATATCCTAACTCAGCCTAAAGTGTTGGGTGAGCTATCGCTGCCATCCCCAGAGCCAAGCAGGGCATAATAGAGCACAGTAAATCGCAGAAATTCACCGAATGGCATTATACAGCACAGCCGTTAAACCTATCCTTACCGAACTGAGCCAAACCCAACTTAACCGAAAGTAACTTGACACAACACAACATGCAGAGACCACTATTGCTGGCCTTCCCAGAGCCAAGCCAATAATATTAGAGCATTGTGGGTGCAGAAAAGCACCTAATAACGGACTATAGCAGTAAAGTCAAAGCCATCCTCTCCTAACATAGCCAATCGTAACATAACCGAACGTAACCTAACTCAACATAACGTGCTGCGACCGCTACTGCCGTCATCCCAGAGCCAAGCTGTGCACAATAGTGTAGAGCGGAACGCAGAAATGCATGGAGTGACAGTGTGTACCAGAAAAGTCGATGATACCAAGGCCTAACCCAAAGCCAACAGAACATATCCAAGCATAGCGTGTCTCAACCTTACGTGCCGAGACCGCTATTGCTGCCATCCGCAGTACAATGCAGGACATCCAAGAGCACAGCAGATCGCAGGATCACGTCGAAAAGTAGTGTACAGCAGAAGAGTTGAAACTACCCTGACCAAACAATGCCTAACCCAATCTAACCGAACGTAACCTGACACACAATAACGAGCCGAGGCCACTATTCCAGGCCTTGCTAAGGTCGAGCTGAAAATATTAGAGGACAGTAGGGCGCAGCACCCACCGAAGAGCAGAGCATACCGCTAAAGGCATAGCTATCCTCTGCCAACCTAGAAATCCTTAACATAACCGAACGTATCTTAACTTACGCTCACGCGGCAGACCACTATCACTGGCCTCCCCAGAGACAAGCAGAAAACATTAATGCACTGCAGGTAGTAGAAGTCCACCTAATAGCAGACTATGGCACTGAAGTAAAAGCTATCTTCTGCTATCCTGTCCAAACTTAACATAACCAAACGTAGCATAGCTCAACATAACGTGCAGCGACAACTGCTCATGGCCTCCGCAGAGCCAAGCAGAATGTAGTAGATCACAGTAAAATACCAAAGTCCGACGGATAACCGTGTATAACACGAAAGTCAAGGCTAACCTAACAAAGTATAGCCTAACCTGACCTAACCAATCGTGACATACCGCAACCTCACATGCCACGGCCACCATTTCTCGCCACCACATGTTCGAGCAGAACATAGTAGACCAATGTGGAGCTCAAAAGTCCACCGAATAGCAGTGTATAGCGCAAAAGTCGAAGATATCCTAACATACCGTAACCTGACGAAACCAAACCGAACGCAGCATAAATCAATATAACCTGCCGCGACCACTGTTCCTGGTCTTCCCTGAGACAAGCAGAGTGTACCAGAGCACAGTATATCACAGAATCTCACCTAATTGCGTTGTATACCACCAAAGTCAAAGCTACCCTAACCATACTTAACCTTACCTAACCTAACCAAAAGTAACATAAGCCAACCTGACGTCTCACGACCACTACTGCTCGTCTCCCGAGTGTCGAGCGGAGTATACTAGGGTAACATAGATCGCAGAAATCCACAGAATGGCTGTTTATATCACAAAACGCATAGAAATCCTAACCGAACCTTCCTAACCTAACCTAACGAAACGTAACCTGACACAACATAACGTTCCGAGACCACCATTAATGGTCACCCCAGAGCCAATCAGAGCATATCAGTGCACATTAGAAAGCAGCAATCAGGGGAACAGCAGAGTATATCACAAAGGTCGAGGCTATCGTGACCTACATATCCAAATGTAACATAAACATACGTAACATATTTGAACCTGACGCGCCGAGGCCACTTTTGCTGGCCTCCACATGGTCAAGCAGAACATACTAGAGCACAGTCGAATCAGAAGTCCGCCGCATAGCAGTGTGTAGGCAAAAGTCGAAGGTATCCTAGCCTAACTTGTCCTAACTTAATGTACCCGAACGTAGTGTAACTCAATATAGCTTGACAAGACCAATGTGGCTGACCTACACAGAGCCAAGCAGAACATGCAAGAGCACAGTAGAGGGCAGAAAGCCTCCGAGAAGCAG
>NW_016934542.1:0-446 GCF_001483705.2 Eufriesea mexicana
TCTTTCCTCCTTATTTATGCGAGAAAGTTTCCTCACCACGATATTAGTCGAAAATGTCAATAACATTGACCTTTCCAGTCTGATTCTATTGCATTGCTGTAGCTATAGCACGCCAATAGGGTCTCTCATTCTTATTTATTCGAGAATGATTGCTCACCAGGATATTAGTCGAAAATGTCTATAAAAGTGAACTTTGCAGTCGGATTCTATTGCATTGCAACGGCTATAGCACGCCAGTGGAATCTTCCCGCTTTATTTATCGAGAAAGATAACTCACCACGATTTTAGTAGAAAATATCAATGAAATAGTTCTTTCATGTCAGATTCCATTACATTGCAGAGTCTATGGCACCGCAATAGTGTCTCTCCTGCGTATGTATTCGTGAAAGTTTGTTCACCACGATATTAGTCGAAGATGTCATTAAAATTGAACTTTCCGGTCAGAT
>NW_016934542.1:897-1339 GCF_001483705.2 Eufriesea mexicana
CTTTCCAGTCTGATTCTATTGCATTGCTGTAGCTATAGCACGCCAATAGGGTCTCTCATTCTTATTTATTCGAGAATGATTGCTCACCAGGATATTAGTCGAAAATGTCTATAAAAGTGAACTTTGCAGTCGGATTCTATTGCATTGCAACGGCTATAGCACGCCAGTGGAATCTTCCCGCTTTATTTATCGAGAAAGATAACTCACCACGATTTTAGTAGAAAATATCAATGAAATAGTTCTTTCATGTCAGATTCCATTACATTGCAGAGTCTATGGCACCGCAATAGTGTCTCTCCTGCGTATGTATTCGTGAAAGTTTGTTCACCACGATATTAGTCGAAGATGTCATTAAAATTGAAATTTCCGGTCAGATTCAATTGCATTGCAATGACTATAGCACGCCAATACAATCTTTCCTCCTCATTTATGCGAGAAAGTT
>NW_016934543.1:0-350 GCF_001483705.2 Eufriesea mexicana
AAATCTGTAACCTGTTATAGCTTGGTGAATAGATCGCCTAACGCATTCAATCCAATGTCAAGAACGGCCATCTACATGCCAGAGAATAGGTCTATTCAAAGTCTATTATCTGCTATAGCTTGGCGTATAGATCGCCTGACGCCTTCAATCCAATGGCAATAACAGTCATCTACTTGCCAGAGAATAGGCATATACAAGATCTATAATCCGTTGTAGCTTGGTGAGTAGATCGCCTATCGCCTTCAATTCAATGGCATGTACAGACATCTACTTGCCAGAAAATAGGTATATTCAAAATCTATAACATGTTATAGCTTGGTGAATAGATCGCCTAACGCCTTCAATCCAAT
>NW_016934544.1:0-558 GCF_001483705.2 Eufriesea mexicana
TTGAATTTTCCAGCCAGATTCTATAGCATTGCAATGGCTATAGCACGCGAGCAGAATATTTCCACCTTAAACATGCAAGGATGTGAGCTCACCACGATATTAGTCGAAAATGTCAATAAAACTGCATTTTCCATCCAGAAACTATATAACTGCACTGGCCATAGCTGACCAATAGAATCTTTCATCCTTATTTATGCAAGAAAGCCACCTGACCACAATATTAGTCGAAAATGTCAATAGAATTGAATTTTCCATCCAGATACTGCAGAATTGCAATGGCTGTAGCACGCCAATAGAATCTTTCATCCTTATTTATGCAAGAAAGCCACCTGACCACAATATTAGTCGAAAATGTCAATAAAATTGAAATCTTGAGTCAGATTCTATAGCATTGCAATGGCTATAGCACGCCAAAAGATTCTTTCCTCTTTATTTATGCAAGAAAGTTAGCTCGCCTCGATATTTGTCGAAAATGACGATAAATTAGAATTTTCGATCCAGATACTATAGAATTGCAATGGCGGTGGCACGCCAATAGAATCTTTCGTCCACATTCAT
>NW_016934545.1:0-554 GCF_001483705.2 Eufriesea mexicana
CCTGAGCTGAAATGAACTGACCTTACCTGACCTATCCTTTCCAGAACTGACCTTACCTGACCTAACATTTCCTGACCTGACCTGACCTGTCCTGACGTGAGCCGAACTTACCTTACCTGACCTGACCTGTCCTGACGTGAGCCGACCTAACCTTACCTGACCTGACCTGTCCTGACTTGAACAGACCTTACCTGACCTGATCTGACCCGACTGATCTTACCTGATGTGACCTGACCTTGCCTGACACGACCTAGCATCGCATGGCCTGGCCTTGCCTGACCTGACCTGACGTGACCTGACTTGACCTGACCTTGCCTGAACTGGCCGGACTTGAACAGACCTGAGCTGACATCATCTGACCTGACCTGACCTTACCTGACCCTACCTGGCCTCGCCTGGCCCGACCTGACCTGAACTGACTGATCTGACCTGACCTGACCTGGCCTGACCTGACCTAACCTGACCCGACCTGACCTGACCTGACTGATCTCACCTGACCTGACCTGAACTGACCAGACCTGACCTGACTTGACCTGTCCTCTCCTGACCTGAAC
>NW_016934546.1:0-857 GCF_001483705.2 Eufriesea mexicana
ATACTCTTGGTTTGCTTTCGCCATTGAATTGCAATAGTATCTGACCGTAAAGTTCAATTTTATATTCGTTTTCGGCTAATATCGTGGTGAGAAAGATTTTCTGTATAAATAAGGAGGAAAGATACTATTGGTTTGCTATAGCCATTGCATTGCAATCGAATCTGCCCGAAAAGCTCTGTTTTAATGAAATCTCCGAGTGATATCGTTTCGAGCAAGCTTTTCTGCATGTACAAGCCGTAAACAATATATTGGTTTGTTATAGCCATTGCAATGCAATAGAGTCTGTCTGAAAAGTTCAATTTTATTGTCATTTTCGGCTAATATCGTGGTGAGCATGATTTTCTGTACAAATAAGGCGCAAGGATACTATTGGTTTATTATAGCCATGGCAATGTAATAGAGTCTGGCTGAAAAGTTCAATTTTATTGACATTTTCGAATACTATCGCTGTCAGCAAGCTTAACGCATAAATAGGGAGGAAAGATTCTTTTGGTTTGCTATAGCCATTGTTTCGCAACAGAATCTGTCGGAAATGTTCAATTCTAATGTCATTTTCGAATAATATCGTGGTGAGCTTGCTTTTCCGCGTAAGTATGGAGGAAAGATACTATTGGGTTGCTTTAGCCATTGCATTGCAATTGAATCTGAATGACAAGTTCAAATCCATTGACATTTTCGACATATATTGCGGGGAGCTGGCTTTTCTGCGTAAATAACGTTGTAAGATACTGTTGGTTCGCTATAGCCTTTGCATTGCTATAGAATCTGATAGAAATGTTCAATTTCACAGACAATTTCGACTAATATCATTTTGAGCAAACTTTTCTGGACAAACAAGGTGGGAAGATTTAATTGGT
>NW_016934547.1:0-518 GCF_001483705.2 Eufriesea mexicana
ACGTAGCTGAACCTGACATGCTGGGACCACAGTTTCAGGCCTTCTCAGAGCCAAGCAGAACATTTCAGTGTACAGTGGAGCGCAGAAATCCACCGTATAGCATTGCATGGCACAGAAGTCAGAGCTGTCACATCCTATCGTAGCCAAACGTAAAATAGCCCATCCTAACGTGCAGAGACCACTGCTGCTACACACGTCAGAGTAAGGCAGAACATATTTGAGCACGGTGGAGCGCAGAAATCTTCCGAATAGCAGTGTATAGCGCAAAAGTTGAAGCCACACTGTCTTAACCTAACAGATCGTAACATACCCCAACGTATCTTATCTCAAATCAACGTGAAGCGACCACTATTGCTGGCCTCCCCAGATTCGAGCAGGGAATAGTAGAGCACAATAGGGGCAGAATACTGCCGTATAACAGTGTTTAACACGAAAGTCAAAGCCAACCAAATCTTGCCCTGGCTACCGTGACCTAACCAAACGTAGCCTAACCCAGCCTAACGTTCGGCGACCAGCAT
>NW_016934548.1:0-521 GCF_001483705.2 Eufriesea mexicana
ATGCACTGGAATCTGGATGCAAAGTGCAATTTTATTGACAGTTTCGACTAATATCGTGGTTTGATGTGTCTCTTACATAAATAAGGAGTTTAGATTCTATTGGCGTGCTATAGCCATTGCAGTGCTCTGGATTCTGTCTGGAAAGTTCAATTTTATTGACATTTTCGTCTATTAACGAGGTGAGCTACCTTTCTTGCATGAATAAGCAGGGAAGATTTGATTGGCGTGTTGTAGACATTGCAATGACATAGAGTGTGGTTGGAAAGCTCAATTTTATTAACATTTTCGACTAATATCGTGGAGAGCTGTCTATCCTGCATAAAAAAAAAGGAGTTTAGATTCTATTGGCGTGCTATAGCCATTGCAATGCTCTGGATTCTGCCTGGAAAGTTCAATTTCATTGACAGTTTTGACTAATATCGTCGTGAGCTATCTTTCTTGCATAAATAAGGAGTTAGGATTCTATTGGCAGTCTATAGACATGGCAATGATATAGAATGAGGTTGGGAAATTCAATGTTA
>NW_016934549.1:0-762 GCF_001483705.2 Eufriesea mexicana
CTCTTCACGATATTGGGAGAAAATGATAATAAAATTGGATTTTCCAGCCAGACTATATAGCATTGCAACAGCCATAGCTCGCGAATAGAAGCTTTCCTCCTTATTTATGCAAGAAAGTTAGCTCACCATGGCAATAGTCGCATATGTGAATAAAATTGTATTTCCCATGAAGATTCCATAGCATTGCATTAGCTATAGCACGCCAAAAGAGTCTTTCCTCCTTATTTATGCAAGAAAGTTAGCTCACCCCGATATAAGTCGAAAAAGTCTACATACTACATAATTATATTTTCCAGCCAGGAACTATAGCACTGCAACGCATATAGCACGCCAGTTGAATCTTTCCTCCTTATTTATGCATGAAAGTTAGCTCACCGCGATATTATTCCAAAATGTCTATAAAACTGTATTTTCCAACCAGATTCCATTGCAATGCAACGGCTATAGCACGCCAATAGCATCTTTCCATCTTATTTATGCAAGAAAGTTAGCACATGGCGATATTATCTGAAAATGTCAATAAATTTAAATTTTCCGGTCAGATTCTTCAGCATTGCAATGAAAATAGCGCGACAATAGAATCTTTCCTCCTTTTTAAAGCAAGAAAGTTACATGACCACGATATTATACGAGAATGTCAATAAAATTGAATTCTCCAGCCAGTTTCTGTAGCACTGCAACGGGTATAGCGCGCAAATTGGATCTTTCCTCCTTATTTATGCAAAAAAGTTAGCCCACCCCGATATTTGACGACAATGTCGA
>NW_016934550.1:0-1248 GCF_001483705.2 Eufriesea mexicana
CTTCGTTAGATTACGAGAGGATAGTTTCGACTTTAGTGCCATTGTCTGCTATTAGGTGAATTTTTGCTCCATGCATTGCTTTCATATTTTCAGCTTGCATCTCTGGGGACTGCAATAGTGGTCTCGGCACGTTATGCTGTGTCATGCTACGTTCGGTTAGGATGGGTTCGCTATGTTTGGTCAGGATGGCTACAAATTTTTTGCTCTACACTGACATTCGGTGGATTTCTGCGCTGTACTGCGCTCTAGTATGTCCTGCTTGTCTCTGGGATGGCCAGCAATAGTTGTTTCGACACGTTATGATGAGACAGGTTACGTTCGGTTAGGAAGGGTCTGGCTGACTTTGGCCAGGACAGCTTTACGTTTTGCGCTGTGCACTGCTATTCGGTGGATTTCTGCGATCTGCTGCACACTTTTGCCCTCTGTTTGGCCCTTGGGAGGCCAGCACCTCAGTCCGGGCAAGTCAGGTTGTACTATGTTAAGTTCGGCTTGGTTAGGTTTTGTTAGGTTTGGTAAGATTAGCTTAAACGTTACAGTTTTGCATTGCTATTCGGCCGATAACTGCGATCTGCATTGCTCTGCTATCCTTCGCTTGTCTATGGGAAGGCCAGTGTTAGTGGCCGTGGCGGGTTCGTATGTGTCAGGATTCGCTTGGTTAAGTTACGTTAGGTAACGTCATGTTATGGTGACTCTGTCTCTTATCCTATGCACCGCTGCGCGTTGCATTTCCGCGCTCAACTGTGCTCTAGTCTATTCAACTAGGCTATAGGGAGGCCAGTGGCAGTGGACTCGCAACGTTGGGCAGAGATATGTTGCGTTCGGTTATGCTGCGCTTGGTTAGGTTGTGATAGGACATCTTCGGCTTTTGTTCCAGAAACTGATACACGGTTGATTTCTGCGCTCTACAAAGCTCTACTGTGCGCACCATGATTCTCGGGACACCAGCAATATTGGTCCTGGCACGATAGGTAGAGTCAGGATAAGTTTGGTTATGTTAGGTTTGGATAAGTTTAGTTAGGATAGCTTTGACTTTCGGGCTGTAGACAGCTATTTTGTAAATTCCTGCCAGCCGCTGTGCTCTAATATGCCCCGCTTTGCTCTGGTGAGGCCAGCAATGGAGGCCTCGTCCTGTTATGATTACATACTCTACGTGTGGGTAGATACTTAGGTCTGTTTTGGGCATGATCGCTGCTCTACTATTCTCTACTCGACTCTGTGGAGGCCAGCAATGGCGGTCGTTGCATGACA
>NW_016934551.1:0-631 GCF_001483705.2 Eufriesea mexicana
ACAATTTTGTTGGAATTTTCAATTAATATCGTGGTGAGCTAACTTCCTCGCGTAAGTAAGGAGGAAAGATTCTTTTTGAGTGATATAGCCATTGCAATGATTTAGTTTGTGGCTGGAAAATACAATTTTGTTGACATTTTCGAATTAGACTAATATCGTGGTGAGCTGTCTTCCTTGCATAGGTAAGGAGGAAAGATACTATTGGCGTGCTATTACCATTGCAACGCTATAGAATCTTCCTGAAAAATTCAATTTTATTGACATTTTCGACAAATATCGTGGTGAGCTAGCTTTATTGCATAAGTAAGGAGGGTAGATTCTCCTGGCGTGCTATAGCCATTGTGTTGCTATAGCATCCAGATGGAAAATTCAATTTTATTGACTTTTTGGACTAATATCGTGGTGAGCTAACTTTCTTGCATAAATAAGGAGGAAACGTTCTACAGGCGTGCTATTGCCATTGCAACGCTGTAGAATCTTGATGGAAAATTCAATTTTACTGACATTTTCGTCCAATATCGTTGTGAGCTAGCTTTCTTGAATAAATAAGGAGAAAAGATTCTGTTGTCGTGCTATAGCGATTGCAATGCGACAGAATCTTGCTGGAGATTTCAATTTTACTGACATTTTC
>NW_016934552.1:0-351 GCF_001483705.2 Eufriesea mexicana
CACTGGCGAGGCCAACAATTGTTTACTCGGAACGTTATGTCTAGGTAGGTTACGTTCGGTTATCTAAGGTTAGGACAGGGTAGGCTAGGATATCCTAGACTTTTGTGCTGCACGCTGCAATGCGGTTGATTAGTGCGCTCTACCGCACTGTAGCATAATCGCCTTCGGTATGGGGAGGCCAGCAATGGCGGTCTCGACACGCTAGGTTGAATTAGGTCACGCTTGTCTAGGCTAGGATATGATAGGTATGGTTTGGATAACTTTGACTTTTTTGATATACACTGCTAATCGAACGATCTCAGAGTTCTACTGTGCTCTAATATGCCCCGCTTCGCGCTGGGGAGACGAGTA
>NW_016934553.1:0-477 GCF_001483705.2 Eufriesea mexicana
TACATCCGTACATACATCCATACATACATCCATGCATACATCCATACATACGTCCACACAAACGTCCATTCATAAATCCATACATACAACCAGACATACATCCATACATCCAACCATCCATACATCCATCCATTCATTCATCCATCCATCCACCCAGCCATACATATATACATCGAAACATCCATACATCCGTACCATCCACACATTCGAACATCCATACATACATACATCAGTACATCCGTCCATCCATACATCCACCCTTCCATACATCCATCGATCCATACATCCATATAACAATCGATCCATCCACCCATCCATACATCCATACAAACGTCAATACATATATCCATATATACACAAGTACATTCGTCCATGCATACAACCATAAACCATGCATACAACCATACACACAAGTTTACTTACATCCATCCATACATCCATACATACATCCATACAAACAACCATACATACATCCAT
>NW_016934554.1:0-670 GCF_001483705.2 Eufriesea mexicana
CGACCACTGTTGCTGGCCTCCCCAGAGACGAGCAGGATACACTAGAGCGCAGTAGAGATCAGAGATCCACCAAATAGCAGTGTATAGCACACGGGTCAAGGCTATCATCTCCTAACATAACCAATCGTAACATAACCGATCGTAACCTAACATATGGTAACGTGCCGACATCGCTATTGCTGTCCTCCCCAAAGTCAAGCGGATCATATTAAAGCGCTGCAGAGCGCAGAAAACCAGGGAATAGCAGTGCATAGGAGAAATTCGAAGCTATCCCATCCAAACCTAACAGAAACTTACCTAACCAAACGTAACATTACTCAACCTAACGAGACGCGTCCACAACTCATCGCGGCGGCTGAGAAAAGCAGAGTGTGATAGCGCATAATAGGCCGCGGAAGTCCAGAGAATTGCAGTGTGTAGCACAATTCCTGCTAAACCCAGCGAAACCTAACCCAACTGAACGAAATATAACACAACCTGACGTGCCGCGACCACCATTGCTGGCCTCCCCGGGGCCGCGTAGACTATATTAGTGGAGAGTCGGGCGCTGAAATCCACAGAATGTCAGTGTACCGAAGAAAAGTCGAAGATATCGAAATCTATCCAAAATAATGTAACCTAACCTAACGTAGCCAAACACAACTTATCGTGCCGTGTCAACTATTGCTGG
>NW_016934555.1:0-214 GCF_001483705.2 Eufriesea mexicana
GTGGATGATCTGAAGAGTGGGTGAATGGATGGGTGGAAGAACGGATGCATGGATGAATGGAAGTTCGTATGTATAGATGCATGTATGAATGGATGTATGGATGTATGGATGTATGAATGTATGGATTATGGGTGTATGGATGGATGGATGGATGGATGTTTGTATGTGTGGATGGCGGGATATATGGATGGATATATGTATTTATGGAAAGATG
>NW_016934556.1:0-1898 GCF_001483705.2 Eufriesea mexicana
TGTAGCCGTTGGATAGCTTTCACAAATGACTGTGTAAATTCCAAAGCAATTCCGGATAATCAATGATTATTACGGTTAGGCCTAGAGATACTACAAGTTCACAGTACGGTACATGCTACATCCAACAATATAGCACTACTGCCTTTGGATTAACCTGTTCAATGGCGATTTACATTATACGACAATACTAGGATTACAAAATACAGATCCATTACCCCTCGCGATATTAACAGTTGGCAACACAGTACTGGGTACATCCATCATCACAGTGTTGCAACTGCTGAATATCTTCTCTCATTGATAATGCCAGCGGCAGCATAATTCTAGAATAATTAATGTATACCACGGTTATGGCTAGAGAAACTAAAAATTGACAGTGCGGTACTTCGTACACCTGCAAGTAGATCACTGTGGCCGTTGCATTTATCTGCTCAACGATGATTTGGATGCCATAAGAATTCTAAAGTGACAAAATACATATACATTATCCCTCGCGACACAAGCAATTGGCAACACAGTACTGAGTACAGCTATCATCACAGTACTATGGCCGTTGGACTGCTATGTTCTCTAAAAGCGTGATTTCGAAAGTGACTCTAGAAATGCATATACCTGGCGCGGCTATGGCAAATGACATATACAATTCACAGCACGGTAATTATTATGCCTGCCAACAGAGCACTGTTGCCGTTGTATTAAATTGGTCACTGAAGATGTTTATCCTACAGCAATTCTAGAAAGAGAAATGCAGGTACATTGTCCCTCGAGATATTTAGTATTCACGACACAGTACTCAGGGCAGCTCTCATCACAGTATCGTAACGAATGAATACACTTGTTCACTGGTAATGTCTGTTCCAAAGCCAATCCAGAATAATCAATATATAGTACGTTCATGGCTACAGATATCTCCAACTGACTGCACGGTACTTTGTACATATTCCAGCAGAGCCCTGCAGACTCTGTATTAATATGTTGAGTGATGGCTTCGATTACATAGCATTTCAAGAGTGACAAAAGGTAGATCCACTATCCCTAGAGATATTAACAATTGACAACAAAGTGCTGAGTACAGAAATAACAAGGGTAACTTTGCCCTTGGAATAATTTGTTGACTGAAGTTGTAAGTTACTAGGCAATTTTGGAAAAATTAATGTATATTACGGTTGTCCCATGAGATACTTCCTATTTACAGTACGGAACATAATACATCCACCAGCGGAGCACTGTAGCCGCTGTTCTAATCTGTTCAATGATGTTCTATATTTTATAGAGACTCTAGAATGACAAAAGACAGGTCCATTATCCCTCGAGATATTAACAATTGACGACAAAATCCAGAGTAAAGCCATCGTGACCTTAATGTAGCCTTTAGTCTACTTCGTTCATTGATGATGTAAATTCGTACGTGGCTCTTGAATAACCTATGTATAGTGCAGTTATGACTAGCGATATATACAATTCACAGTACAACATTCAGTACATCTACCAACGGAGCACTGTTCCCGTTGGATTAATTTGTTCACAGATTGTGTATATCCTACAGCTACTCTAGAACCACAAATGCCTATCCATTATCCCTCGAGATTTCAACAACTGCCAACAGAGTACTGTGTGCTGCCATTATCACAGTATTGTAACGGCTGAATAACTTCTTTCACTGATAATGTCACGTCAAATATAATTCTAGAGTAATGAATGCTTACGACGGTTATGGCTACCGATGTTTACAATAGACTGTACGGTACTTCGTACATCTGCCAATAGAGCACTGTGGACGTGGACTAATCAGTCCAATGATGATTCGGATCCTATAACAATTCTATAATGACAAAATAGATATCCATTATCCCTCGCGATATTAATAATTGACGGCACAGTGCTGTGTACAGCCATCA
>NW_016934557.1:0-496 GCF_001483705.2 Eufriesea mexicana
TACCATTGCAATGGCTATAGCACTCAAAAATCATCTTTCCTCCTTACATATGCAAGGAAGTTAGCTCACTACGATATTAGTCGAAAATGTCAATAAAATTGAACTTTCCTTCCAGATTCTACAGCATTGCAACACCTATAGCACGCCAACAGAATGTTTCCTCCTTATTTAGGCATGCAAGTTATCTCTCCACAATATTAGTCGAAAATGTCAACAAAATTGAACTTTCCAGCCAGATACTTCAGAATTGCAATGGCTATAGCACGCCAAAAGGATCTTTCCTCCTTACCTATGCAAGGAAGTCAGCTCGCCACGGTATCAGTCGAAAATGTCAGTAAAATTGAATATTCCAGCAAGATTCTGTAGCATTGCAATGCCTACATCACGGCAACCGAATTTTTTCCCCTTGTTTGAGCAAGACTTTTTCCCCTTGTTTGAGCAAGAAAGTTAGCTCACAACGATATTAATCGAAAATGTCAATAAAATTGTATTTTCC
>NW_016934558.1:0-247 GCF_001483705.2 Eufriesea mexicana
AACTCTACCTAACGTTCCGCGACCACTATTGCTGGGCTCCCGAGAGCCAAGCAGAACACATTATTGGGGGGCGAAACGCAGAAGTCCATATAATCGCAGTGTATATCTGAAAAGTCAAAGCTATCAAAGCCTAACCCGAACGAACCGAACATAGGCAAAGATATCCTAACTAAACCTAATGTGGCAAGACCGTCCTTGAAGACCTCCCAATAGCCAAGCAGGACATACTGGAACACGGCTGAGCGCT
>NW_016934559.1:0-1652 GCF_001483705.2 Eufriesea mexicana
GATTTTCCAGGCAGATGCTATAGCATTGCAATGGCTATAGGACGCCAATAGTTTCTTTCATCCATATTTTGGCAAGAAAGTTAGCGCACCAAGATATTAGAAGAAAATGTGAATAAAATTTGATTTTTCAGCCAGATTATAAAGCATTCCAATGGCCATAGCTCGCGAATAGAAGCTTTCCTCCTTATTTATGCAAGAAAGTTAGCTCATATGCAAGAAAGTTACATCACCACGATATTATTCGAAAATGTCAATAAAATTGGATTTTCCAGCCAGATTCTATTGCGCTACTATGGCCATAGCACGCCAATTGCATCTTTCCTCCTTATTTATGCAAGGAGGTTAGCACACGGCGATATTAGCTGATAATGTCAATAAATTTAAATTTTCCAGTCAGATTCTGAAGCATTGCAATTTAAATAGCACGACAATAGAATATTTCCTTCTTATTTAAGCAAGAAAGTTACCTCACCACGATATTATTTGAAAATGTCAAAAAATTCAATTTTCCATGCAGATTCTATAGCATTGCGATGGCTATTGCGCACCAATAGAACCTTTCCTCCTTATCTATGCAACGAAGTTAGCTCACCACGATATTAAGCGAAAATGTCATTAATATTTAATTTTCCAGCCAGATTCTGTAGCATTGCAATGGGAATAGCACGACAATAGGATCTTTCCTACTTAAGCAAGAAAGCTACCCCACCACGATATTAGAAGAAAATGTTAATAAAATTGGATCTTCCAGCCAGCTTCTATAGCACTGCAACGGTTATAGCACGCAAATAGAATCTCTCCTCCTTATTTATGCAATAGAGATATCTCACCACGATAATAGCTGAAAATGTCAATAAAATTGTATTTTCCATACAGATTATATGTCACTGCAGTGGCTATAGTACGCCAATAGAACCTTTCCTCCTCATTTATGCAAGAAAGTTCGCTCACCGCGACATTAGTCGAAAATGTGAATAAAATTGAATCCTCCAGCCACATACTGTTGCGCTGCAGTGGCTATAGCACGCCAATGGAATTTTTCCTCCTTATTTATCCTTATTTATCCAAGAAAGTTAGCACACCAAGATATTAAAAGAAAATGTTAATAAAAAATGATTTTCCAGCCAGATTATATAGCATTGCAATGGCCATATTTCGCGAATAGAAGCTTTCTTCCTTATTTATGCAAGAAAGCTAGCTCACCACGATATTATCCGAAAATGTCAACAAAATTGAATCTTTCAGCCAGATTCTATAGCACTGCAACTGGCATTGCACGCAAATAGAATCTATCCTCCTTATTTCTGTAAGAAAGTTAGCTCACCACGATATTATCCGAAAATGTCAACAAAATTGAATCTTTCAGCCAGATTCTATAGCACTGCAACTGGCATTGCACGCAAATAGAATCTATCCTCCTTATTTCTGTAAGAAAGTTAGCTCACCACGATATTATCCGAAAATGTCAACAAAATTGAATCTTTCAGCCAGATTCTATAGCACTGCAACTGGCATTGCACGCAAATAGAATCTATCCTCCTTATTTCTGTAAGAAAGTTAGCTCACCACGATAATAGTAGAAAATGTTAATAAAATTGGATTTTGCATCCAGATTATATATCATTGCAATGGCTATAGCACGCCAATAGAAT
>NW_016934559.1:1718-2024 GCF_001483705.2 Eufriesea mexicana
AATGTCAATAAAATTGAATTTTCCATGCAGATTTTATAGCATTGCGATGGCTATTGCACACCAATAGAACCTTTCCTCCTTATCTATGCAACGAAGTTAGCTCACCACGATATTAGTCGAAAATGTCAATAAAATTGGATTTTTCATCCAGATTATATATCATTCCAATGGCTATAGCACGCCAATTGAATCTTTCCTCCTTATTTCCGCAAGAACGTTAGCTCACAGCGATACCATTCCAACATGTCAATAAAATTGTATTCTCCAACCAGATTCTATTGCAATGCAACGGCAGTGGCACGCCAA
>NW_016934560.1:0-585 GCF_001483705.2 Eufriesea mexicana
TACACTCTACTAACTTGACCAATCGTAACATAACCAAATGTAGCGTAACACAAACTGAGGTGCAACGAGCACAATTTCTGGCCTGACGAGAACCAGGCCGATTACAGCAGAGAAATATAGGACGATGGAATCTTCAGAATGGCTGTGTATAGCACAAAAGTCAAGGGCATCGTAACGAGACCTAGCCCAATCTAACAGAACCAAGCGTAACATAACAAAACCTAACATGTCGAGGCCATCATTGCTGTCCTCTCCAGAGCCGAGCAGTAGATATTAGAGTATAGTAGAGCTCTGAAATCCACAGAATATCAGAGTATATCGCGAAAGTCAAATCTGGCCAAGTCTAACCCAAGCTAGCATTACATAACCAAACGTAGCCTAACTCAGACTAACGTGCCGAGACCACAATTACTGGCCTCCCCACAGTAGAACAGAGTATAGTTGAGCAATGTGGAGCGTAAAAGTTAACCGATTAGCGGACCCACCGAAAAGCAGTGTATGGGACAAAAGTAAAGGGTATCATAACCTAACCTGACCTAACCTAATCTAACCAAACGTGGCGTAACACTGCGTAACGTGCTGATA
>NW_016934561.1:0-220 GCF_001483705.2 Eufriesea mexicana
CTTATTTATGCAAGAAAGGTAGCCCACGACAATATTATTCGAAAATGTCAATAAAATTGAATTCTCCAGACAGATTCTATAGCATTGAAATGGTTACAGCTTGCCAATATAATCTTTCCTCCTTGTTTATGTACGAAAGTTTGCTCACCACGATATTTGTCGAAAATGTCAATAAAATGGAATCTGCCAGGCACATTCTATATCATTGCAATGGCTATAG
>NW_016934561.1:294-538 GCF_001483705.2 Eufriesea mexicana
CAAAAAAATTGAATTTTCCATCCAGCTTCTATAGCATTTCAATGCCTATAGCACGCCAATAGAATCTTTCCTCCTTATTTATGCAAGGAAGCCAGCTCACCACGATATTAGCCGAAAATGTCAATAAAATTGAACTTTCCAGCCAGATTCTGCAGCATTGCAGTGGCTATACAACTCCGACAGTAACTTTCCTCCTTACTTATGCAAGGAAGTTAGCTCCCCACGATATTGGTCGAAAATGTCA
>NW_016934562.1:0-646 GCF_001483705.2 Eufriesea mexicana
CTGGAAAATTCAATTTTATTGACATTTTCGGCTATTATCGTGGTGAGCTACCTTTCTTGCATACATAAGCAGGAAGGATTCCATCGGCGTGCTACAGGCTTTGCAATGCTATAGAATCTTTCTGGAAAGTTCAACATTATTGACAGTTTCGACTATTATCGTGGTGAGCTAACTTCCTTGCATAATTAAGGAGGAAGGATTCTACTGGCGTGCTATTAACATTGCAATGCTATAGAATCGTCGTGGAAAATTCAATTTCATTGGCATTTTCGACGAATTTCGTGGAGAGCTAACTTCGTTGCATAGGTAAGGAGAGAAGATACGTTCGGAGCGCTATTGCCATTGCAATGCTGCAGAATCTGGCTGGAAAATTCAATTATAATGACATTTTCGACTAATATCGTATTGAGCTAACTTTCTAAGCTAACTTTCTTGCATAAACAAGGAGGAAAGATTATATTGGCAAGCTATAACCATTGCAATGCTATAGAATCTAGCTGGGACGATCAATTTTATTGACATTTTGGGCTAATATCGTGGTGAGTTATCTTTCTCGCATAATTAAGGAGAAAAGATACTATTGGCGTGCTACAGGCTTTGAACTGCCATAGAATCTTGCTGGAAAGTTCAATATTATTGACATTTC
>NW_016934563.1:0-251 GCF_001483705.2 Eufriesea mexicana
ATGAGCGTATGGATGTATATATAGATGTATGTATGGATGTATGGATGGATGGAAGGGTGGATGTTTGCATGGATGGGTGGATGTATTGATGAATGTATGGATTTATGGATGGATGGGTGAATTGGTGAACGGATGTATGGATGGATGTTTGGATGGATCGATGTATTGAATGATGGAAGTACGAATTGATGCCTTTATGGATGTATGGATGTATGGATGGATGGATGGATGGATGGATGGATGGATGTATG
>NW_016934563.1:1541-2607 GCF_001483705.2 Eufriesea mexicana
ATATAAGGATGTATGGATGTATGGACGGATGGATGGGAGGATGGATGGATGGATGGATGTATAGGTGGATTGAGGTATGGATCGTCGTATTTACGTATGTGTGGATGTATGTATGTATATATGTATGGATGTATGGGTGTGATCGATGTTTCGATGAATGGAAGCACGGATGGTAGTATTCATGGATGTATGGATGTGTGGATGTATGGATGTATGGATGGATGGATCTGTGCATGTGTGTATGCGCGAGTGTTCGTGTGAATGTATGTATGGATGTATGGATGCATGGGTGTATGTTTCGATGTATGTATGGAAGTATGTAAGGATGTGTGTATGGTTTTATGCACGTATGGATGGATTGATGGATGTATGTGTCCATGGATTTATAGGTGGGCGGATGTATGGATGGATGTTTTTATGGATGTATGAATGTATGGATTGTCGGATGTATAGGTGGTTGGACGTATGGATGGGTGTGTGTGTGGACGGATGTATGCATGTATGCATGGATGTATGTATCGATGTATGTATGGTTGCATGTACGGTCGTATGAATGGATGTATGTGTTGTTGTATGTACGGTTGTATGGATGTACGGATGTATCAATGCATGGATGCATGGACGGATGGATGTATGGATGTATGGATGTATGGATGTATGTATGTATGGATGTACGTAAGAATGTGTGTATGGATGTATGCATGAATGGATGTGTGTATGGATGTATGTATGGATGTATGTATGGGTGTATGTTTTGATGTATGGGTATATGTATGCATGAATGGATGGATTGGTGGATGGAAGTATGGATGGATGTATGTATGGATCCATGGATGTATGGATGGGTGGATGTATGGATGGATGGATGTATAGAAGAATGGATGTATGAATGGTTGGATACATGGATGGATGGCGGTATGGATGGATGGACGTATGGCTGGATTGATGTATGGACGGACGGATGTACGAATGTATAGATGTATGGATGTATATATGTACGGATGTATGGATGAATCGATGTATCGAAGGATGGAAGCAGGAATTGATGCCTTTATGGATGTATAGA
>NW_016934564.1:0-1245 GCF_001483705.2 Eufriesea mexicana
GCCTGATCTGAAGTGATCTGAACTGACATCATCTGACCTGTCCTGACCTGACATAACCTGACCAGACCTAACCTGACCTGATCTGGGCTGACCTGACCTAACCTCACCTTACCTGACCTGACCTGACTGATCTGACTTGACCTGATCTGACCTGACCTCACCTGACCTCACCTGACCTGACCTGTCCTCTCCTGACCTGAATTGAAGTGACCTGACCTGACTTGACATGACATGACCTGACCTGAATTGAACTGACCTGAAAATTGAACTGACCTGAACTGACCTGACCTGACCGGTCCTGGTTTGACCTGACCTGACTCATCTGACCTGGCCTGACGTAACCTGACCTGTCCCGACATAACCAGACATGACCAGACCCTACCTGACCTGTACAGACCTGTCCTGACCTCACCTGAACTGACCTCACCGGACCTGACATTACCAGACCTGACCTGACCTGACCTGACCCGACCTGACCCGACCTGACCTGCCCTGACCTGACCTGACCGGTCTGATCTGACCAGACCTGGCCTGACCTGACCTGACCGGTCTGATCTGACCAGACCTGGCCTGACCTGACCTGACCGGTCTGATCTGACCAGACCTGGCCTGACCTGACCTGACCGGTCTGATCTGACCAGACCTGGCCTGACCTGAGCTGACATGATCTGACCTTACCTGACCTGACATTACCTGACCTGACCTGACCTGACCTGACCTGACCTGACCTGTACTCCCCTGATCTGAACTGAACTGACCTGACCTGACCAGAGGAGACCTGACCTGTCCTGACCGGTATGATCTGACCAGACCTGGCCTGACCAGGCCCGAACTGACAAGACCTCACCTGCCCCGAGTTTGCCTGGCCTGACTTGGCCGTGCCCGACATGGCCTCACCTGACCGGACCTGACAAGAACTGACCTGACATGACCTGAACTCTCCTGACCTGAACTGAACTGATCTGTAATGACCAGAAGAGAACTGACCTGACCTGACCGGACTGATCTGACCTGGCATGGCCGGACCAGGCCCGAACTAACCTAACGTCACATGCCCCGACATTGCCTGGCCTGACTTGGCCGTGCCAGACGTGGCCTGACCTGACCAGACCTGACAAGAACTGACCTGACATGACCTGAGCTCTCCTGACCTGAACTGAACTGATCTGTCATGACCAGAACAGAACTGACCTGACCTGAACGGACTGGTCTGACCTGACCTTGCCTGACATGGCCTGACCTGAG
>NW_016934565.1:0-940 GCF_001483705.2 Eufriesea mexicana
CTTTAACATGTTCTGCTTGGCACCATGGAGGCCAGCGATAGTGATCCAGGCACGTTATGTTGAATTAGAATACGTTTTGTTGGGCCACGTTAATTAGGGATTGATTAAGACAGCTTAACCTTCTCCGCTATACACTGCGATTATATAGATTTCTGCGCTCGACTCTCCTGTAATATGCTCTATTCGCCTCTGCGCAGGACAGCAGTAGTCGTCGTGGCAGGTTAGGTAGAGTTATGTTACGTTTGGATGCGTTAAGTTAGGTCAGGTTATGATAAGGTAGCTTTGACTTTCGTGCTGTACACTACTAATCGGTGGATTTCTGGTCTATAGTGTGATCTAATATTTTCTACTTGGATCTGTGGAGGCCATCAAGTGGGTTCTAGGCACGTAAGCTTCAGTTATGTTTCGTTTGATTTGGTCATGCTTGACTAAATTCGGTAAGGATTGCTTCGAACTTCGTGCTGTACGCTGTCATTCGGTAGATTCCAGCGCTCTACTATGCACTGACATGCTCGTCTCGGCACTGGGGATGCCAGCAATGGTGGACTCGGCCCGTTAGGTGGAGTTATGTTACGTATGGTTATGCTAAGTTTGGTTAATTTATGACAGCGTAGCCTTGACTTTTGTCCTATACACAGGTATCCTATGGATTTCCGCACGCTACTCTCCGCTAATATGTTCTGCTTGGCTCTCGGGAGGGCAGCAATGGTGGACTCAGAACGTTAGATTGAGACAGTTTACGTTCGGCTTGGTTAGGTTAGTTTGGGTTTGGATAGAAGAGCTTTGACTTTTCTGCTGTACACTGCTATTATGTGTTCTCCTTCTTTCCTCTCTCCTTCAATATAATCTGCTTGGCGATGGGCAGGCCAACAGTAGATTTCTAGGCACGTAAGGTTGGGTTATGTTACACTTGGAATGCTGAGTTTTGCTAGGTTAAGAT
>NW_016934566.1:0-1639 GCF_001483705.2 Eufriesea mexicana
TTCTACTGGCGTGCTGTAGCTATTGCAATGCTATAGAATCTGACAGGAAAATCAATTTTACTGACATTTGCTACTAACATCGTGGACAGCAAACATTCTGTATAAATATGGACGAAATATCCTATTGGCGTGCTACAGCCATAGCAAGGGTATAGAATCCGGCTGGAAAACACGATTTTATGAATATTTTGGACTAATACCGTGGTGAGCCACCTTTCCTGCATAAATAATGAGGAAAGATCCTATTGGCGTTCTATAGCCATTGCAATGCTAACCAACACGGCTTGAAAATTCAATTTTATTGACATTTTCGACTTATACCGTGGAGACATAACTTTCTTGCATAAATAAAGATGACAGATACTATTGGCATGATATAGCCTTTGAAATGCTATAGAATCTGGCTGGAAAAATCAATATTAATGACGTTTTCGACTAATATCGTGGTGGGCTAACTTTCTTGCATAAATAAGGAGGAAAGATACTAGTGGCGTGCTATAGCCATTGCAATGCTATAGAATCTGGATGGAAAACAAATTTTTATTGACATTTTCGACTAATATCGTGATGGCCTAGCCTTCTAATGTATATGAGTAGGAAAGATTCTACTGGCGTGCTGTAACTATACCAATGCTATAAAATCTGGCTGGAAAATTCAATTTTAATGACATTTCCTGCTAACATCGTGGTCAGCTAACCTTCTTGTGTAAATATGGACGAAATATTCTATTGGCGTGCTACAGCCATACCAAAGGTATAGAATCTGACTGGAAAACGCGATTTTATGGATATTTTCGACTAATATCGTGGTGAGCTACCATTCCTGCATTAATAATGGGGAAAGATTCTATCGGCGCGCATTAGCCATTACAATTCCATAGAATCTGCCTGGAAAATTCCAATATGTTGACATTTTCGGCTAATATCCTGGTGAGCAATCCCACCTGCATAAATAGGGATGAAATACTCTATTGGCGTGCTATAGCCATGGCAACGCTATAGAATCTGGCTGGAAAATTCACTTTTATTGATGTTTGCGACTAATATCGTGGTGACCTTACTTCCTTGCATAAATAAGGACAATAGATACTATTGGCGTGATGTAGCCATTGAAATACAGTAGAATGAGGCTGGAAAATTCAATATGATTTACGTTTTCGACTAATATCGTGGCGGGTTAACTTTCTTGCATAATTAAGTGGGAAAAACACTTGTGGCGTGCAACAGCCATTGCAATGCTATAGAATCTGGCTGGAAAATACATTTTTATTGACCTTTTCGACTAATATCGTAGTGAAGTAACATTCTTGCATAAATAAGGATGATATATTCTATTGGCGCGCTATAGCCATTGTAATGCTATAGAATCTGGCTGGAAAATTCCATTTCATTACCATTTTCTACTAATATCGTGGTGAGACATCTTTCTTGTATAAACATGGACGAAAGATTCTACTGGTGTGCTATAGCCATAGCAATGGTTTAGAACCAGGCTGGAAAATTAAATTTTATTGACATTTTCGACTAATATCGCGGTGAGCATACTTTCTTCGATAAAATATGCGGAAAGATTCTATTGGCATGCTATAGCCGCTGCAATGCCAGAGAATCTGGCTGGAAAATACATTTTTATTGACAT
>NW_016934566.1:1849-3873 GCF_001483705.2 Eufriesea mexicana
TGGTGGGCTAACTTTCGTGCATAAATAAGGAGGAAAGACTCTAGTGGCGTGCTATAGCCATTGCAATGCTACAGAATCTGGCTGGAAAATACATTTTTATTGACCTTCTCGACTAAAATCATAGTGAAATTACATTCTTGCATAAAAAAGGATGAAATATTCCTTTGGCGCGCTATGTCCATTACAGTGCAAGAGTATCTGGCTGAAAAACTTAATTTTATTGACATTTTCGACTAATATCGTGGTGACCTAACTTTCTTGCATATATAAGGAGGAAAGATTCTACTGGCGTGCTATTGCCATTGCAATGCTATAGAATATGTATGGAAAATTCAATTTTATTGTTATTTTCGACTAATATCGTGGTGAGCTAACTTTCTTTCATAAATATTGAGGAAAGATACTGTTGGCACGATATGGCCACTACAATTCCATAGAATCTGCCTGGAAAATTCCAATTTGTAGACATTTTCGGCTAATATCGTGGTGAGCAAACCAACGTGCATAAATAGGAATGAAATATTCTATTGGCGTACTGTAGCCATTGAAATGCAGTAGAATCTGGCTGGGAAATTCAATATTATTGACATTTTCGACTAATATCGTGGTGAGCTAACTTTCTTGCATAAATGAAGAGGTAAGATTCTATTGGCGCGCTATAGACACTACAATTCCATAGAATCTGCCTGGAAAATACAATTTTATTGACATTTTCGTCTAATAACGTGATGAACAGTCCCACTTGCATAAATAGGGATGAACTATTCTTTTGGCGTGCTATAGCCATGGCAATGCTATGGAATCTGGCTGGAAAATTCAATTTTGTTGACATTATCGACTACTATCGTGGCGACCTAACTTTCTTGCATATATAAGGAGGAAAGATTCTTCTGGCGTACTATAGTCATTGCAATGCCATAGAATCTGTCTGAATAATTCAATTTTATTGACATTTTCGACTCATATCGTGTTGACCTATCTTTCTTGGGTATATAAGGAGGAAAGATTCTTCTGGCGTACTATAGTCATTGCAATGCCATAGAATCTGTCTGAATAATTCAATTTTATTGACATTTTCGTCTAATAACGTGATGAACAGTCCCACTTGCATAAATAGGGATGAAATATTCTATTGGCGTGCTATAGCCTTGACAATCCTATTGAATCTGGCTGGAAAATTCAATATCATTGACGTTCTCGACTAATATCGTGGCGGGCTAACTTTCGTGCATAAATAAGGAGGAAAGATGCTACTGGCGTGCTATAGCGATTGCAGAGCTATAGAATCTGGCTGGAAAATGCATTTTTATTGACATTTTCGACTCATATCGTGTTGACCTATCTTTCTTGGGTATATAAGGAGGAAAGATTCTACCTGCGTGCTGTAGCTATAGCAATGCTATAAAATCTGGCTGGAAAATTCAATTTTAATGACATTTCCTTCTAACATCGTGGTCAGCTAACCTTCTTGTGTAAATATCGACGAAATATTCTATTGGCGTGCTACAGCCATACCAAAGGTATAGAATCTGGCTGGAAAACATGATTTAAATGATATTTTCGACTAATATCGTGATGAGCTACCTTTCCTGCATAACTAATAAGGAAAGATGCTATTGTCGTTCAGTAGCCATTGCAATGCTACCCAATACGGCTGGAAAATTCAATTTTATCGACATTTTCGACTTATACCGTGGAGACATAACTTTCTTGCACAAGTAAGGACGATAGATAGTATTGGCGTGATATAGCCATTCAAATGCTATAGAATCTGTCTGGAAAATTCAATATTATTGACGTTTTCGACTAATATCGTGGTGAGCTAACTTTCTTGCTAAAATTATCAGGAAGGATTCTATTGGCACGCTATAGCCACTACAATTCCATACAATCTGCCTGGAAAATTCCAATTTGTTGACATTCTCGGCTAATATCGTGGTGAGCAAACCCACTTGCATAAATAGGTGTGAAATATTCTATTGGCGTGCTATAGCCATTGAAATGCAGTAGAATCTGGATGGAAA
>NW_016934567.1:0-692 GCF_001483705.2 Eufriesea mexicana
CATCCACAAATCCACACATCCATAAAACCATCCATCCATACATCCATCCAACCATACATACATTCATACGTCCATCCATATATACATCCATACATCCATCCATTCATTCATCCATCCATCCATACATCCATTCATATATACATCCATACATCCAAACATCCGTATCATCGATACATATATACATCCATACATCCGTATCATCCATACATTCGTACATGCATACATACATACATACATACATCCATACATACATCCATCCACGTATCCATCTATACACACATATATACATCCTCACATCCATACATCCATAAATACTACATTCCGTACAGCCATCCATCGATACTTCCATACATACATACATCCATATATATACATCCATACATCCATTCTTACGTACATCCATCCATCTATGCCTCAAACCAACTATGCACCATCCATTCATACAGCCATCCCTCCATACTTCCATTAATCCATACATCCAGACATAAATCGATACATACATCCATACGTTCATCCATACATACCTCCATCCATACATACATCCATACATCCACACAATCATGTATCCACAAATCCGTCAATCCGTACATCCATCCCTCCATCCATACATCCATCCGACCATACGTACATCCATACATACATCCATACATACAACCATACATCCATCCATTCGTTCATCATTACATCCATAC
>NW_016934568.1:0-979 GCF_001483705.2 Eufriesea mexicana
TTGAAGGCGTTAGGTGACCTATTCACCAACCTATAACAGATTATAGATTTTGAATAGGCCTATCCTCGGGCAAGTAGATAGCTGTACTTGCCATTGGATTGAAGGCGTTCGGCGACCTATTCGCCATGCTATATCATGTTACTGATTTTGAAAAGACCTATTCTCTGGCAAGTAGATGGCTGTACTTGCCATTGGTTGAATGCGTTTGGCGAACTATTCACCAAGCTATAACAGACTATATGTTTTGAGTAGACCTATTCTCTGGCAAGTAGATGGCTGTACTTGCCATTGGTTGAATGCGTTTGGCGAACTATTCACCAAGCTATAACAGACTATATGTTTTGAGTAGACCTATTCTCTGGCAAGTAGATGGCTGTACTTGCCATTGGTTGAATGCGTTTGGCGAACTATTCACCAAGCTATAACAGACTATATGTTTTGAGTAGACCTATTCTCTGGCAAGTAGATGGCTGTACTTGCCATTGGTTGAATGCGTTTGGCGAACTATTCACCAAGCTATAACAGACTATATGTTTTGAGTAGACCTATTCTCTGGCAAGTAGATGGCTCTACTTGCCATTGGATTGAAGGCGTTAAGCGATCTACTCACCAAGCTATAGCAGGTTATAGATTTTGAATAGACCTATTCTCTGGCGAGTAGATGACTGTACTAGCCATTGGATTGAAGGCGATTGGCGACCTATTCACCAAGCTATAACAGATTATACGATCTATTCAGTGGCAAGTTGATGACTGTACTTGCCATTGGTTGAATGCGTTAGGCGACCTATTCACCAAGCTATAACAGATTATATGTTTTGAGTAGACCTCTTCTCTGGCAAGTAGATGGCTCTACTAGCCATTGGTTGCAGACGTTAGGCGACCAATTAACCAAGCTATAACAGATTATAGATTCTGGATAGACCTATTCTCTGGCAAGTAGGTGGCTGTACTTGCCATTGGATTGAAGGCGTTGGGC
>NW_016934569.1:0-243 GCF_001483705.2 Eufriesea mexicana
GCGCAGAATTTCACCGAATAGCAGTGTATACCACGAAAGTCAATGCAATCCTTACCAAAGCTAGCATAATATATCCCAGCGAAACGTAACCTAACTCAACCTATCGTGTCACGACCGCCCTTGCTGGCCTCTCCAGAGTCGCGTAGGGTACAGCAGATCAACGAAGAGGGCAGACGGGTTCCGAGTGGCAGTGTACGGCGCAAATGTCAAAGATATCCCATCCTAACCTATCCAAACGTAACT
>NW_016934570.1:0-852 GCF_001483705.2 Eufriesea mexicana
TAGCTGTGACTTTTCGTGCTATACACTGCTATTCGGCGTATATCTGCACTCTATGTTTCTCTAGTGTACTCTGATCGACTCAGTGGGAGCCAGTAATAGTGGTCCAGACACGTTAGTTCGGTTTAGGCTACGTATGCTTATGTCACGTTTGGCTAGGATAGGAGAGTATAGCTTCGATTATGGTGCTACGCACTGCTGTACGGTGGATTCCTGCGCTCTCCTGATCCCTAATATGCTCTGCTTGGCTCTGGCGAGGCCAGCAATACTGGTCTCGACACGTTAGCTTAAGTCAAATTACGTTTGGTTTTGTTACGCTTGTTTGGGACAGGTAAGCAAATTGACTTTTCTGCCTATACACTGCCGTTCGATGGACTTCTGCTCTCTACTCTCCTTGAATATGTTACGCTTGGTGATGGGGATGAGAGCAATGGTGGTATAGACACGTCAGGTTCGATTAGCTTACGTATGGTTATGTTACGTTTTGCTAGGTTTGGACCGGATAACTTTGACTTTTACGTTATACACTGCTATTCTGTGGATTTTTTCGCTCTGCGTTGCTCTACTACACTGTGCTCGACTCTGGGGAGGCCAGCAAAAGTGGTCGTTGCACGACAGGTTGTCATAGGTTACGTTTGGCTAAGTTGGGTTACGCTAGGATAGGAGGTGGTAGCTTTGACTTTTGTGCCATACACAGCTATTCGGTGAATCGCTGCACCTTACAGTGCTCTAATATGCTATGCTCGGATCTGAGGGGCTAGCTATGGTAGTCCCGTCACGTTACGTATAGTTATGCTATGTTCGGTTTGATTTGATATGATCGGGTTAAGTTAGGGTATGTTTGACTTTCCTGCT
>NW_016934571.1:0-583 GCF_001483705.2 Eufriesea mexicana
CTAGCCATTGCAATGCTGCGGAATATGGCTGGAAAATTCAATTTTCTTGACATTTTCGACTAAAATCGCCGTGAGCCATCTTTATTGCATAAACAAGGAGGAAAGATTATATTGGCAAGCTATAACCATTGCAATGATATCGAATTTGGACGGAAAATTCAATTTTATTGACATTTTGGAATAATATTGTGGTGCGCTACCTTTCTTGCATAGATAAGGAGGAAAGATTCTTTTGGCTTGGAGAAAGATTCTTTTGGCTTGGTATAAGCATCGCAATGATATGGAATGTGACTGGCAGATTCAATTTTATTGACATTTTCGACTAATATCGTGGTTAGCTATCTTTCATGCGTAAATAAGGCGGAAAGATACTATTGGCGTGCTATTGCCGTTGCAATGCCAAAGAATCTGGTTGTAACAAGCATTTTTATTGACATTTTCGTCCAATATGGTGGTGAGCTAACTTTCTTCCATAAATCAGGTGGAAACACTCCGTTGGTATGCTATAGACATTGCAATGCTATAGAATCTGGCTGGAAAGTTCAATTTCATTGACATTTTCGACTAATATCGAGGTGATCCA
>NW_016934571.1:936-1406 GCF_001483705.2 Eufriesea mexicana
CTTCCTTGCATAAATAAGGAGGAAGGATTCTGTGGCAAGCAATAACCCTTGCAATGCTATGGAATCTCTCCGGAAAAATCAATTTTATTGACGTTTTCGAATAATATTGTTGTGCGCTACCTTTCTTGCATAAATAAGGAGGAAATATGCTTTTGCCGTTCTAGAACCATTGCAATGATACGGAATGTGCCTGGCAGAATCATTTTTATTGACAGTTTCGACTAATATCGTGGTGACCTAACTTTCTTGCATAAATAAGGAGGAGAGATTCTACTAGCGTGCTGTAGACATTGCAGTGCTATAGAATGGTCCTGGAAAATTCATTTTTATTGTTATATTCGACTAATATCGTCGTGAGGTAACCTTCTTGCATAAACAATGTGGAAAGAATCTATTGGCGTGCTATCGCCATTTCAATACTATAGAATCTGGCTGGAAAGTTCAAGTTTATTGACATGTTCGGCTAATAT
>NW_016934572.1:0-859 GCF_001483705.2 Eufriesea mexicana
GCGAGGCCAGCAATATTATCCTCAGCGCGATAGTACGAGTTAGGTCACGCACGGTTATGTTACGATTAGTTAGGTTACGACACGATGGCTTTGACTGTTGTGCTATAAATTGCACTTCGGTGGATTTCTGCTTTCTAGTGTGCTCTAATGCGTTCTGCTTGTCTCTGGGAAGTCCAGCAACATTTGCCTCATCACGTTATGTTGTGTTACACTACTCTTGTATAGTGTAGGCTAGGAAAGATTAGCTCAGGTTATCTTGCACTTTTGTGATTTGCACTGCAATGCGGTGGACTTCTGCGCTCTGCTGTGTTCCAGAATATTCCGCCTGGCTCTTGGGAGGCCAGAAATAATCTTGGGAGGCCAGAAATAGTGGTCGCAGGGCGACAGTTTAAGTTATGTTACGTTCGTTCATGTCACGTTTAGATAGGTTAGAAAACGATAGCCTGGACTTTCATACTATACATTGCTATTTGGTGGTTTCCTGCTTTCTACGTGCTCAAACATTTTCTGCTTGGCTCTGGGGAGGCCAGCAATATTGGTCTCATCACTTTAAGTTGGGTTACGATACGTCTGGTCAGGTTAGTTAGGAACAGGTTAGCCCACGGCATGTTCGACTTTTGCGGAATACACAGCAATGTGTTGGATTTCTGCGCTCTACTGTGATTTGGTATATTCGGATCGACTATGGGGTGGCCACCAATAGTGGTCTGCTCATGATAGATCGATCCATGCCACGCTTGGTTATATTACGTTCGGTGATGTCAGGTTAGGATATTTTAGGCTTCTGTGATATAAACTGCTATCCTCCATCTCCTGCCCTCTGCTGCGTTCTAATATTTTCTGCTTGGCTCTGGGGAGG
>NW_016934573.1:0-500 GCF_001483705.2 Eufriesea mexicana
TACAGCATTGTAATGGCCATAGCGCGCCAGTAGAATATTTCATCCTCATTTATGCAAGTGGGTATGCTCAGCACGATATTATTCGAAAATGTCAATCAAATCGAATTTTTCAGGCAGATTCTATGGAATTGCAATGGCTATAGCACGTCAGTAGTGTCCTTCCTCCTTATTCAGGCATGTGGGTTTACTCACCACGATATTAGTCGAAAATGTCATTAAATTTAAATTTTGCAGCGAGATTCTGTAGCATTTCAATAGCTATAGCACGCCAATAGTATATTTCCTCCATATTTATACAAGAAGCTTCGCTGACCAGCCGCTGACCACGATGGTAGCAGAAATTGTCAATAAAATTGAATTTTCCAGCCATATTCTATGGCATTGCAATTGCTATGGCGCGCCAATAGACTCTTTCCTACGTATTAATGCAAGAAAGATAGCTCAACACGACATTAGTCGAAAATGTCATTAAAATTGAATTTTCCAGACAGATTCTACAG
>NW_016934574.1:0-670 GCF_001483705.2 Eufriesea mexicana
CAGATTACACTAGAGCACAGTGGAGCGCTCAAACCCAACGGACCGCAGTGTATAGCACCAAAGACAAAGCCATTCTAACCAAGCATACCCTAACCAAAACTAACCGAACGAAACATAACACAGCCAAACAGTACACGACCGGTGTTGTTGGCCTCCCCAGAGACATACAGATCATATTAGAGCACGGTAGAGCGCAGAATTGCAACGAATAGCAGTATGCAGCACAAAAGTTAAAGCTATCCTTTCCTAACTTGGCCAATCGTAACATGATCGAACTTAACCTAACCAAAGATAACGTGACGATACCACTAATGCTCTCCTCCCCAAAGCCAAGCAGAGCATATTAGAGCGCAGGAGAGCGCAGAAATCCACTGCACAATAGTGCATAGACAAGTGCCATAGCTATCCCATCCTAACCTAGCCAAACCTTACATAACCAAACGTAACACAAATCAACATAACGTGAACGCGACCGCCATTCCTGGCGTCCCTTGAGACAACCAGAGCGCCGTAGCGCACAATAGGGTGCAGGAGTCTGTAGAATTGAAGCGCGTATCACAAAAGCCGTAGCTATCCCAGCATAACCCATCACAGCCTAACACAACATAACGTAACCAAGTTCGACATAACGTGCCGTCACCGCCATTGCTGGCCTCCACAGAGGCAAGCA
>NW_016934575.1:0-953 GCF_001483705.2 Eufriesea mexicana
GTTTCGTTTTGTCACAATTGGTGCGGCTTGGAGGGTATAGCATTGATTTTTGTGCTTTACAATTCTGTTCGGTGAATTTCTGCGCTCTACTGTGCTCTGGTATATTCAGCTTAGCACTGTGGTGGCCAGCTGCGGTGATCTCGGAACGTTAGGTTGAGCTACGTTACGTTCCGCTATGTTACGCGCGGCTAGGTTAGGCTAGTGTAGCTTTGACCTTTGCGCTATATACTGGTATTCGTCGGATTTCTGCGCTCTACTTTGATCTGCTATGCTCTGGTTTGCTCTGGGGAGGCCAGAAATGGTAACAGCGGTGAGATAGGTCTACTATGTAACGTTTGGTTAGGTTAGGTGAGGTCGGGTGACGTTAGGGTATCTTTGACTTTTGTGCTCAACACCGCTATTCTATGGACTTCTGGGATCCACTGAGCTATATTTTACTCTGCTGGACTCTGGGTTGTGCAGTAATAGCGATCTCGGTACGCTACGCTGCGTTAGGCACGTTATTCTTGGTTAGGTTCTGATGTCTTTGGCTTACGTGGAATACACTGCTGCACGGTGAATTATTGATATCCGCTGTGCTCTATTATACTCTGCTTGGCTATGGGGAGGCCAGCATTAATGGTCTCGGCACGTTTGTCTGGGTCGTTTTGCGTTTGGTTATGTTACGTTTGGTTAGGTTAGGATAAGGTGGCTTAGACCTTTGTGCTATACACTGCATTCCTCAGGATTTCTGCGCTCCGCATTGTTCTACAGTACTCTGCTCGTCTCTCGTGAGGCCAGCAATTGTGGTCGCGGCGGGGTAGGATTATTAGGATTAGATAGATTACGTTTGGCTGTGATAGCTTACGCTGGGTTAGGATAGGATTGATTCCACTTTTGTGCTACACACAACTATTCTATAGATGTCTGCGCTCTACTTTGCGCTATCACATTCTGCTTCTGTCTGGGGTGGC
>NW_016934576.1:0-461 GCF_001483705.2 Eufriesea mexicana
ATAGACCTATTCTCTGGCAAGTAGATGGCTGTACTTGCCATTGGATTGCAGGCTATAGGCGATGTAGTCTCCAAGCTACGGCAGCTTGTAGGTTTTGAATATACTCATTCTCTGGCGAGTAGATGGCAGTTCTTGCCATTGGATTGAAGGCGAGGGGCGACCTATTCACCAAGCTATAACAGATCATATATTTTGAATAGACCTATTCTGTGGCAAGTAAATGGCTGTACTTGCCATTGGATTGCTGGCGTTAGGCGATCTATTCACCAAGCCATAACAAGTTATAGACTTTGAATAGAACTATTCTCTGGCACGTAGATGGCTGTACTTGCCATTGGATTGCTGGCGTTAGGCGATCTATTCACCAAGCCATAACAAGTTATAGACTTTGAATAGAACTATTCTCTGGCACGTAGATGGCTGTACTTGCCATTGGATTGAAGGCGTCAGGCGATCTTTTC
>NW_016934577.1:0-488 GCF_001483705.2 Eufriesea mexicana
ACTGCCCGAAAATGTCAATAAAATTGAATTTACCGCCCAGATTATATAGCATTGCAATGGCAAAAGCACACCAATAGTATTCTTCCTCCTTGTTAATGCATGAAAGTTAGGTCACCACAGTACTAGTCGAAAATACCAATCAAACTGAATCTTCCAGCCAGATTCTATAGCACTGCAACTGGTATTGCACGCAAATAGAATCTTTCCCCCTTATTTATGCAATATGCAAGAAAGTTAGCTCGCCACGATAATATTCGTATATGTGAGTAAAATTGAACTTCCCATGCAGATTCCATAGCATTGCAGTGGCTATAGCACGCCAATAGAACCTTTCCTCCTTATTTATGCAAGAAAGTTAGCTCACCACGATATCATTCGAAAATGCCAATAAAATCGGATTTTCCAGCCAGCTTCTACAGCACTGTAACGGGTATAGAGCGCAAATAGAATCTTTCCTCCTTATTTATGCAAGGAGGTTAGCTCACTGC
>NW_016934578.1:0-1025 GCF_001483705.2 Eufriesea mexicana
AAAAATTCCTACTTTCTATAACATAGTTATAATGTAAACAATAAACTAACTCTTTCTCTTTCTATACAACTTCTAATTCTTCTTGAGTTTTCACTTCGTCGTCACTTTCTCAATGGCTACTACGATCTTCCTTCCTTTCTTTATTTGCAAGTCCAGATGGTTCAACAGCTTGTTGGTTGTGAGCTTAATTTTGGATCAGTTAAATGATCAAGAACTGATTTGCCTTTAACAGTAAACTTTTTATTTAATATCACAGATTCTTCTTCATCTTCCTCTGCTGCTTCACCAAATGATAAAAAATGGAAATCTCTGTAACAAAATTTTCATTGCAAAGAATAATACTATCAAGGAAAAATTCTGCAAACATATGTGATTTTCACTTTATTGCTGCTGTCTTAGTTTCTGGACTGTCCTTTACTTCTTCACTTTCCTGTACTATTCTTCTTGGTATATAAGGAAATGGATTGTTCAATATTATAGGTTTTATCGATTTTGGAGGATAAAGTGGTCTATCATTCTACAAAACAGAGGAAATATTATATTTATATCAATGCTTGATATATATTCTTGCAAACATTAAATTTACCTCATCTACAAGTGCTTCTTCAAGTTTAAGCATACTATATATAGATTCACCAGTATCTTTACCAAAGATTGTATGTTTATTCCGCAAATCTGGTGTACAACTACGATTAAATCTTTACCAAAGATTGTATGTTTATTCCGCAAATCTGGTGTACAACTACGATTAAAGAAGTATTGGTAACCATTGTCATCTTTCCAGGATTAGCCAAAGCAATTAAATCTCGTCGACAAAAACGTAAACTTGTATGAAATTCGTCCTAAAACACATATATCCAGTAACTATTTTTGAATATGAAAGGAATTCATTTGATTTTTAAATATAGTCTCACTTTATATGGTTCTCCATATATTTTATCACCTTTTCCTGTACCTGTGGAATCACCATTTTGTGTTATGAATCCTTTGATAATTCTATGAAATATAGTGTCATCCCAATAACC
>NW_016934579.1:0-1381 GCF_001483705.2 Eufriesea mexicana
ATTCTCGTTAATTTCTCAATTTTCGGATTTTTTCACTTATACACTTGTTTTCAATATATATGATGGGTCTTATTTTCACGTAAAAATGTCTTCGCTATTCGTCAGTTGAATGTCCGTAACAATATTTTGTCCTTTGCGTTGACCAGAGCGGAGATCGTCCTTTCAGTCTGTCCGAAAGGTCACGACTGTCATTCGTCCCCTTCGGCCGGTTGGAAGCGATAGAACTGGAATCGTCCCTTTCCGAAGGTACGATGCGGAACGACTGGATATCATTCGCTAATAACTCGGTAAATGACGTTATGACACATACATATTTTTACACTCTTCTACCTGGTTGCAATTATTCCAACTTACTACAATGTCCTTTTCACTTACTTCTCTATTCTCGAATTTTTTCACTTAGAGACCTATTTTGATTATATATGAGTAACCTTATTTTCGCGTAGAAATGGCTTTGCTATTCCTCAGTTGAATGACCGTAACACCATTTTGTTGTTAGCATCGATCGAAGCTTTGGTCGCCCTTTCAGTCGGTCCGAATTGTACACGACTGGCGTTCGTCCCCTTCGGCCGGTTGGGTGCGGTACGACTGGCATCATCCCGTTCGGTCGTTCCGTGGCGACACGACTGGAGGTCTTTCGTTAATAACTCGATAAATAGCGTTATGACACATACATATTCTTACACTCTTCCACATGGTTTCAATCATTCTAACTTATTGCTATGTCATTTTCATTAATTTCTCATTTTTCGAATTTTTTCACCTATACACTTATATTCCTTATATATGAAAAATCTTATTTTCGCATAAAAATGTCTTCCCTATTTCTCAGTTGAATGAACGTAACACCATTATGTTGTTAGCATCGACCGGAGCTTTGATCGGCCATTCAGTCGGTCCGAACTGACACGAATGACGTTCGTCCACTTCGGGCGATTGGGTGCGATACGACTGGCATCGTCCCTTTCTGTCGGTCCGAAGCGTCACGCCTGGAAATCTTTCGATAATGACTCGATAAATAGCGTTATGACATATACATATTTTTACACTATTCTACATGGTTTCATTCATGTAACTTATTACAGTGTCATTCTCGTTGATTTCCCAATTTTCGAATTTCTTCACTTATACACTTATCTTCGTTATATATGAAAAATCTTATTTTCGCGTCAAAATGTCTTCCCTATTTGTCATTTGAATGTCCGTAACAATATTCTCTTGTTGGTGTCGACCGGAGCTTTGATCGACCTTTCAGTCGGTCCGAACTGACACGACTGCCGTTCGTCCCCTTCGGCCGGTTGTGTGCGATACGACTGGCATCATCCCGTTCGGTCGCTCCGAGGCGACACGCCTGGAAATCTTTCGTTAGTAACTCGATAAA
>NW_016934579.1:8520-10515 GCF_001483705.2 Eufriesea mexicana
TACACATTTGTACATGGTTTCATTCATCTAACTTATTACAATGTCATTTTCGTTAAGTTCTCAATTTTCGAAATTTTTCACTTATACACTTATTTTCATTAGGTATGAAAAATCTTATTCTCATGTCAAAATTACTTTGCTATTCGTCGCTTGAATTTCCGTAACAATATTTTGTTGTTACCATCGACCTTTGCGGTGATCGTCCTTTCAGTCGGTCCGAACTGTACGCGACTGGCGTTCGTCCCCTTCGGCCGGTTGAAAGCGATACGACTGGGATCGTCCCTTTCGGTCAGTCCGATGCGGCACGACTGGACATCTTTCGATAATAACTCGATAAATGACGATATGACCCATACACATTTTTACAGTTTTCTACATTGTTTCATTCATTCTAACTTATTACAATGTCACTTTCATTAATTCCTCAATTTCGAATTTTTTCAGATGTACACTTATTTTCATAAGATATGAAAAACCTTATTTTCGCGTAAGAGTGTATTTCCTATTCGTCAGTTGAATGTCCGTGATAATATTCTGTTGTTAGCGTTGACCAGAGCGGAGATCGTCCGTTCAGTCGGTCCGAATCGTCACGACTGCTGTTCGCCCCTTCGGCCGGTTGGAAGAGATACGACTGGGATCGTCCCTTTCGGTCGGTCCGAAGCGACGCGACTGGAGATCTTCTCTTAGTACCTCGATAAATAACGGTATGACATATACATATTTTTACACATTTGTACATGGTTTCATTCATCTAACTTATTACAATGTCATTTTCGTTAAGTTCTCAATTTTCGAAATTTTTCACTTATACACTTATTTTCATTAGGTATGAAAAATCTTATTCTCACGTCAAAATTACTTTGCTATTCGTCGCTTGAATTTCCGTAACAATATTTTGTTGTTACCATCGACCTTAGCGGTGATCGTCCTTTCAGTCGGTCCGAACTGTACACGACTGGCGTTCGTCCCCTTCGGCCGGTTGAAAGCGATACGACTGGCATCATCCCGTTCGGTCGCTCCGAGGCGACACGCCTTGAAATCTTTCGTTAATAACTCGATAAATAGCGTTATCACATATACATATCTTTACACCTTTCTACATGGTATCATTCATTCTAACTTGTTACAGTGTCACTTTCATTAATTCCTCAATTTCGAATTTTTTCAGTTGTACACTTATTTTCATAACATATGAAAAATCTTATTTTCGCGTAAAATTGTATTTCCTACTCGTCAGTTGAATGTCCGTGATAATATTCTGTTGTTAGCGTTGACCAGAGCGGAGATCGTCCTTTCAGTTGGTACGAATCGTCACGACTGCTGTCCGTCCCCTTCGGCCGGTTGGAAGAGATACGACTGGGATCGTCCCTTTCGGTCAGTCCGAAGCGACGCGACTGGAGATCTTTTCTTAGTACATCGATAAATAACGGTGTGACATATACATATTCTTACCCATTTGTACATGGTTTAATTCATCGAACTTATTACAATGTCATTTTCGTTAAGTTCTCAATTTTCGAAATTATTCACTTATACACTTATTTTCATAAGGTATGACAAAACTTATTCTCACGTCAAAATTACTTTGCTATTCGTCACATGAATTTCCGTAACAATATTTTATTCTCACGTCAAAGTTACATTGCTATTCGTCACATGAATTTCCGTAACAATATTTTGTTGTTACCATCGACCTTAGCGGTGATCGTCCTTTCAGTCGGTCCGAACTGTACACGACTGGCGTTCGTCCCCTTCGGCCGGTTGGGTGCGATACGACTGGCATCATTCCGTTCGGTCGCTCCGAGGCGACACGCCTTGAAATCTTTCGATAATAACTCGATAAATAGCGTTACCACATATACATATCTTTACTCCTTTCCACATGGTATCATTCATTCTAACTTGTTACAGTGTCACTTTCATTAATTCCTGAATTTCGAATTTTTTCAGTTGTACACTTATTTTCATAAGATATGAAAAATCTTATTTTCGCGT
>NW_016934580.1:0-494 GCF_001483705.2 Eufriesea mexicana
GGTGGATATACTTGGCATTGGATTGAAGGCGTTAGGCGATCAATTCACCAAGCTATAATAGATTATAGATTTTGAATAGACCTATTCTCTGGCAAGTAGGCGGATATACTTGCCATTGGATTGAAGGCGTTAGGCGATCAATTCACCAAGCTATAATAGATTATAGATTTTGAATAGACCTATTCTCTGGCAAGTAGGCGGATATACTTGCCATTGGATTGAAGGCGTTAGGCGATCAATTCACCAAGCTATAATAGATTATAGATTTTGAATAGACCTATTCTCTGGCAAGTAGGCGGATATACTTGCCATTGGATTGAAGGCGTTAGGCGATCAATTCACCAAGCTATAATAGATTATAGATTTTGAATAGACTTATTCCCTGGCAAGTACATGGCTGTACCTGCCATTGGAATGCAGGCGATAGGCGTTCTATTCACCAAGCTATGGCAGCTTATAGGTTTTGAATATACTCATTCTCTGGCGAGTAAATG
>NW_016934581.1:0-3513 GCF_001483705.2 Eufriesea mexicana
CTGATGGCCTCCACGGAGCCAAGCAGTATGTACTAGAGCACTGTAGAGCGCGGCAAACCCACTAAACAGAAGTATATACCAAAAAGTCAAAGCAATCCGAACCTAACCAGAGTTAACGTAGCCTAACCAAACGTATCCTATCTCAACCTATCGTGCCGAGGCCGCGATTACCGGCTTCCCACGGTCGAGTAGAGTATAGAAGAGCAACGTAGAGCGCAGAAGCCACAAAATAGCAATGTATAACACTAACGTCAAGTATATCCTAACCTAACCTGACCTAACCTAGCGCAACGGATATTACATAAATCAGACTATCGTGCCACGACCGCTATTGCGGGTCTCTACAGAGGGGAGCAGAGTACAGTATAGCAAAGAAGAGCCCAAAAATCCACTGAATAGCAGTGTACATCAGAAATGACAAAGCCATCCTAGCCAAACATAACCAAACCTATCTTATCCTAGCGTGGCCTACCTCAACCAAACGTACCACAACCACCATTCCTGGCCCCCCGGAGACAAGCAGATGCTAGTGCAGCAATGCAGTGCACAGATATCGGCCGAATAGCATTGTATAGCACAAAAGACAAAGCTACCCAGGCCAGGCATATCCTAAACTAGCCAAGCCGACCATAACATATACCTGCCGAGCGTGCCGAGACCTCCATTGCAGGCCTCCCCAGAGCCAAGCAGGGCATACTGGAGATGAGTGAAGCGCGCAAATCCATCGGATAGCAGCGTGTAGCTGTAAAGTCGAATCCATCCATACCCAACCAAAGCAAACATAACCTAATCAACCGTATCCTGTCCCAACCTAAGGTGCTCAGACGACTATCACTGGCCTCCCCGCTGCCAAGCAGGGCATGTTAGAGGTGAATAGATCTTTGAAGTCCATAGGATTGCAATGCATAATACGAAAGTCAAAGATACCCCAGCCTTACACAAAGAATCATGACCTATCCAAACGAAACATATCCCAACCTAACGCGCCGTAGCTACAATTTCTGGCCTCTCCAGAGCAAAGCAGAGCGTACTAGAGCAAAGCGTAGCGCAGAAGTCCACCGTATATCTGTATATATCGCGAAAGTCGAAGCTACCATCTCCAAGCCTAACCAGACGTAAAAAACAAAACGTAGCATAACTGAACCTAACGTCCCGAGACCACAATTTCTGCCCCACAGAGTAGAGCAGAGGGTAGTAGAGCCCTGAGGACCGTAGAAATCCAGCGAATAGCAGTGCGTAGCACAAAAGTCGAAGCTAACCTATCCTAACCTATCCAAACTTAATAACACCAAACGTAACCTTACTTAACCTAACGTCCCGAGACCACGATTACTGGAATCGCCAGAGCCATGCAGAATACACTAGAGCACGGTGGAGCGCAGGAAGCCTCGAAATAGCAGCGAATAGCCCAAATGTCAGAGATACCATAACACTACCTGTCCTAACCTGACGTAATCATACGTAGAATGAATAAACCTAACGAGCCGAGACTACTATTACTGGAATACACAGAGACAACCAGAAGGTGCTAGAGCGTAGTAGATCGCAGAGAACCGTCGAATAGCTGTGTATACCACGAGAGTCAAAGCGAAGCGAAAATAACCCAAACTAGCATAACCTACCCAAACATCGCCTAACCCACCCTACATACCGAGACCGCTATTTCTGGCCTCCTCAGAGTCAAGCAGGGCACATTAGATACCTGTATACCACACAGGTCCACCGAACAGCTGTATATAGCACAAAAGTCAATGTTATCATGACCAACACTTACCAAACGTAACATACCCAGACGTAGCCTAAATCATAGTAACGTCTAGGGACCACCATTACTGGCACCCCAGAGTCGCGCAGAGTGTAGTAGAGCAACGTATAGCGATGAAATCCACCGAATGTTAGTGTATAGCACAAAACTCGAAGTTACCCTACCATAACCTAAGAAAATGTAACATTACCGGGCGTAATGTAACAGAACGTAACGTGCTTAGACCGTCACTGCGGGCCTCTACATCGCCAAGCAGGACATACTGGAGGAGAGTAGAGCGCAGAAGGTCATAGAAAGGAATTTTATGCCGGAAAAGTCGAAGGTATCCTCACCTGATCCAAACTAGCCTAACATTACCGAACGCAAACTGACTATAAGTTTCCAGCCGAGAACACCATTGCTGCCATCCGCAGAGCCAAGCAGATATTATTAGAGCACAGATGGACGCTGGAATTCACGGAATTGCAGTGTGCAGCACAAAAGTCAGATCCACCCTCAGCAAGCCTAACCAAGCGTGACATCAACAAACGTAGTGTGATTGAAACTTACGTGCCGAGACCACTTTTACTGTCCTCCCCAGAGTTGAGCAGAGTATAGTATTGCAATGAAGAGCGAAGAAATCCACCGAACAGCGGTGAATGGCACAAAAGTCGAAGATATCGTATCCAAACTCTGCAAAGCGTGGCAAAGCCAAACGTAAGATACTCGAACCTAATGTGCCTAGACCACAATTGCTGGCATCCACATCGCCAAGGAGGATATGCTAGAGGAGAGTAGAGCGCAGAAGTCCATCGAATCGCAGTGTATAATCAGAAAAGTCAATGCCATCCTTACCTTACCGAAGCAAACCTAACGTAACCAAACGTATCCTGACTCAAGCTAACGAACCCAGAGCACTATTGCTGGACTCCTCAGAACCAAGCAGGACGGAATAGATCACAGTAGAGCGCAGAAATCCACGGAATAGCAGTCTCCGCCACGAAAGTTAAGGATATCCAAACCTAACACAAATAAACGTAACCTAACCAAACGTAGCCTAACTCAACCGAACCTGCGAGACCACTTCTGCATGCCTCTCCAGGGTCAGACAGAGCATATTTGGGCCCAATATGTAGGAGTTATCCACCGAACATCATTATATAGCACAAAAGTCGTAGCTATCCCGACATAACACAACTTAGTCTAACCTAACCGAACGTAATCTAACTCAACCTAACGTACCGCGAGCAGTATTTTTGGCTTTCACAGGGCCATGCAGAGCATATTAGAGGAGAGCGGAGCCCAGGAATCCATGTAATCGCAGTATACAGCTGAAAAGTCGAAGCTATCCAAACCAAACCTAAGCTAATACAACATAAGCAAACGCAGACTCTCTCAACCTAATGTGCCGAGACAACAATTACTGGCTTCCGCAGAGACAAGCAGGACATACTAGAACACAGTATTGCGCAGAAACCCAGCGAATAGCGGCGCACAGCACAAAAGTTAAAGCTGTCCTGTCCAAGCTTAGCCTGACCCAGCCTAACCGAACGTAACCGACAAGACATAATGTGCTGAGGCTACTATTATGGAACTACTATTATGGCCTTCCCAACGCCAAGCTGAAGATATTAGAGCTGTGTGGGACGGAGAAATCCACCTAATGGCAGACCATTGCACTAAAGTCAAATCTATTCCCTCCTAACCTATTCAAACGTATCATAACCGAACGTAACATAACTCAACTTGACGTGCCGCGAACACTATTG
>NW_016934582.1:0-500 GCF_001483705.2 Eufriesea mexicana
AAAAGTCGGTGGTATCCTATCCTAACCTATCCAAACGTAACATAACCATACGAAACGTGGTTCGGACTACCGTGCCGAGACCACCACAGCAGGCATCCCCAGAGATAAGCAGAATATACTAGATCTCGTATGTGCGCAGAAAGCCACCAGTTAACATTGTATAGCACGAAAGTCAAAGATATGCTAACCCAACCTGCACAAACTATCCTAACCTAACCAAACGTAGCATAAGTCAAGCTATCCTGCCGAGACCGCCATTGCTGGCCCTCCCAGAGCCGAGCTGAACATTTTAGAGCATAGTAGAGCACAGAAATCACCCGAAAGGGAATGCATAGCACAAAGAGCTAGCATCTCCTAACATAACCAATCGGAACGCAGCCAAACTTACCCTTAATATTCCATCACTATTGCAGGCCTCCCAGAGCCAAGCAGAATACTTTAGATGAGAGTAGAGATCAGAGATACATAGAACCGCAGAGTATAACAGAAAGGCAAAGCTA
>NW_016934583.1:0-1171 GCF_001483705.2 Eufriesea mexicana
TGGATGTATGTATGTCTGTTTGTATGGATGTATGTATGGATGTATGGATCGACGGATGTATGGGTGGGAGGATGTATGGATGGATGGATGTATTGATGTATGTATGTATGGATGTGCGAATGTGTGGATGGTACGGATGGAAGGATGTATGGATGTATATATGTATGGCTGGATGGATGGATGGATGAATGAATGGATGAATGTATGGATGGATGGATGTATGGATGAATGAATGGCTGGATGTATGTCTGGATGTATGTATGGATGTATGTATGAATGTTTGTGTGGACGTATGTATGGATGTATGCATGGATGTATGTATGGATGTATGTACGGATGTATGCATGGATGTAAGTATGAAAGTATGGTTGTCTTTTTGGATGTATTTTTGGATGTATGTGTGGATGTATGGGTCTATGTATGTATGGTTGTGTGCATGGAAGTATGTATGGACGAATGTATTTGTGTATGTATGGATATATGTGTTGATGTATGTATGCATGAATACATGGGTGGATGGATGAATGATTGGATGGATGTCTGGATGTATGTATGGATGTATGTATGGATGTTTGTGTGGACGTATGTATGGATGTATGCATGGATGTATGTATGGATGTATGTACGGATGTATGCATGGATGTATACATGTATGGATGTATGGATGTACGTTTGAACGGATGGATGGATGAAAGAATGGATGGATGCATGTATGGATAGATGTATGGATGGACGTATGGATGCATGTATGGATATATGTATGGTTGGATGGATGTATGGATGGATGGATTTATTGCTGTGTGGATGTATGGATGCATGGATCGATGGATGTACGGATGGATAGGTGTATGGATCGATGGATGTATAGATGGGTGCTTGTACTGACGGATGGAAGTATGGTTCGGTGGATGTTTGGATGGGTGGATATATGGATGGATGGATGTGTGGCAAGGTGGATGTATTGGTGCAAGTATGTATGCATGAATGGTTGTATGGATGGATGGATGTATGGATGGATTGGGGTATTGGTGGACGGATGTATGGATGTATGGACGTATGGATGTATATATGAATGGATGTATGGTTGTACGGATGTATGGGTGTATCAATGGATGGATGTATTGGTGGATGTATGTGTGGATGGCAGGATATAAGGAAGGATGGACGTATT
>NW_016934584.1:0-814 GCF_001483705.2 Eufriesea mexicana
CAACTGAGGTCTCGGCACGTTTGGTTGGGTTACGCTTGGTTGGGTTAGGATATAGTAGCTATGGCATTTGTGACATACACTACTGCTCGGCGGATTTCTGCGATCAAGTGCGCGATCAATTTCACGCATGGCTATGGTAATGCCAGTAATGGTGGTCTCGGCGCGTTGGATTGTGTTACGTTACGTTTGATTATGTTAGGCATAGGCAGGATTGGGATGGATATCTTTGTCTTTTGTGTTATTTACTGCAATGAGGTCGATTTCTACGCTCTACTGTGCTCTACCATATCCAGCCCTGCTTTGCGGAGACCAGCAATTGTGGTCTCGGCACGCTACGTTCGGTTAAGGTACGTTTGGATGCGTTACGTTCGGTCAGGGTAGGACACGATAGAACTGACTTTTGCGCCATATACTGCTATTCGATGGATTTCCACGTTCTGCGTTGTTCTGCTGTATTCTGGTTTGCTCTCGTGAGGCCAGCAGTAACGGTCGTGGCACGAGTGCTTGGGTTACGTTACGTCAGGTTATGTTACGTTTGGAGAGGTTGCGACGGGATAGCACGCACTTCTGGGCTATACACTGCTATTCGGTGGCTTTCTGGGCTCTACTGTGCTCTAGCGTACTCTGCTTGGCACTTGGGATACCAGAAATAGTGGTCGCGGCACGTTACGTTGAGTTAGAATACGTTTCGTTGTGTTATGCTGGTTTCGTCTGGGCTTGGATAGCTACGACTTTTCTGCTATACACAGCAATTCGATGGATTTCTGCGCCGCACCCCCTCCAATATTTTCTGCTTGGTCCTCTGGAGGCCAGC
>NW_016934585.1:0-408 GCF_001483705.2 Eufriesea mexicana
ATAAATTTGAACTTTCCAACTACATTCTATATCATTGCAATGACAATAGCACGACGACAGAATCTTTCCTGCTTATTTATGCGAGAAAGGTGGCCCACCACGATATTAGTCTAAAATGTTGGTAAAATTGAATTAGAAGAAAGATAGCTCACCATGATATAAGTCGAAAATGTCATCAAAATAGAAATTTCCAGCTAGATTCTATAGCACTGCGACGGCTATATCACGCCAATTGAATCTTTACTCCGTATTTATTCAAGAAAGTTAGCTCACCACAATATTATTTGGAAATGTCAATAAAATTGTATTTTCCAGCACGATGCTATAGAAATGCAATGGCTACAGAACGCCAGTGGAATCTACCCTCCTTATTTAAACTGGAAAGTTAGCTCACCACGATATTAGTCG
>NW_016934586.1:0-2768 GCF_001483705.2 Eufriesea mexicana
GGGACAAGCAGAAGACACGACAGCACAGCAGAGCGAGGAAATCAGCCGTATATCAGTGTATAATCAGTGTAAGTCAAAGCCGTCCTTCCATACCTGACCAAACATTACGTAACCAAATGTGACCTGACTCATTCTAGAGTGCCGCGACCACTATTGCTTCCATCCACAGAGCGAAGCACAACATATTGGAGGAAGCTTAACTCAACTTAACGTGCCTCGATCACAATCTCTAGCCTCCCAAGAGCTAAGCAGAACATACTAGAGGAGTGTAGAGCTCAGGAATCCAAGGCATTGCAGTGTACAGCACAAAAGAGGAAGGTACCCTAACAAAGCCAGTCCTATCCTAAACTAACCAAACGTAGAATATCTGTGCCTAACGCGCCGAGACATCTATTCCTGGTCTCCCCAGGCCAAGCAGTACATGCTAGAGCACTGTAGAAGGCATAAAATCAGCGCATAGCAGTGTATAGTACAAAAGACAGAGCTATCCCCTCCCAAAGCAACCAATCGTCACATAACCGAACGTAAAATAACTAAACCCGACGTGCAGATACCACTGTTGCTGAACACCACAGGGTCGAGCAGAAATAGTAGAGCACGGTGGAGCGTAGATGTCCACAGCATAAATGTGTATAGCACGAAAGTCAAGGCTACCCTAAGCGAACATAAACCAAGATGACATAACCGAAAGTAAACTGACCAATCCCGACGTGCCTAGGCCACTGTTGCTGACCTCCACTGGGCCAAGTTGAACGCATGAGAGGAGAGTAGATCGCAGAAATCCATAGAATCGCAGTGCATAGCACAAAAGTCAAAGTTACCCTATCACAACGTAAGACATCGTAACATAACCAAATTTAACCAAACTGAATCCAACGTGCTGCGACCATTACTGCTGGCCTCCTCGGAGCTGAGCAGGACATTTTGGAGGAGAGTAGGGCGCAGAAATCCATAGAATGACAGTGTATAGCAGAAAGGTGAAAGATACCTATACCTGGCCCAAACTAACGTAATCTAACCGAACGTAGCATAAGTCAACCTAACCTGACGAGACCTGCATTGCTGCACTCCCCAGTGGCAAGCACAATATATAAGAGAGTAGACTGCATAACTTCATAGGAACACAGTGTATAGTACAGAATTCAAAACTACCCTATCCTAGCCTCACCAAACGTAGCATAAATCAACGTAACCGTACCCAACGTAACGCGAAGAGGGCACCATTCCTGGCCTGCCCAGAGCCAAGCGTGTCATTCTAGAGAACAGTGAAGTGCAGAAATTCACCGATGACCTGTGTATAGCACAAAAGTCTGAGCCTTCCTGTCCTAATCTAACAAATCGAGACACAATCAAACGTAACCTAGCATTACCTAACGTACCGCGATCACTATTGCTTGCCTCCGGAGAGTCGTGAAGAACATAGTAGCGGAGAGAAGCGCACATAAATTAATAGGATCGAATTGTATAGTAGAAAAGTCAAAGCTGTCCAAACTAACATTACATAGCCTAACGTAGCCTAACTCAACATAACGTGCCGAGGCCACAATTGCTGGACTCCCAAGAGCCAACCAGAACAGACTAGTTCACGGTAGAGGGCAGAAGTGAATCGAATTGCAGTGTGTAGCAAAGGAGGCAATGCTACCCTGTCCTAACCCAACGAAGCGTAACGTAGCCAACCATGACATAGCCCAAACTAACGTGCTAAGACCGCTGTTGTTGGACTCACCGGAGCCAAGCAGAACATATTAAAGCACAGTAGAAAGCAGAAAACCGACGAATAGACGTGCATAGAGCAAATGTCAAAGCTATAATTGCCAAACCTAAACTGACCTAGCCTAACCCATCGCAACATAACTCAACCTAACATGCCGAGAGATCTATTGCCAGCCTCCCCATCGCTAAGCAGGGCATATTAGCGGAGAGCAGAGCGCTGAGGTCCATGGAATGTCCGCGTATAGCACGAAAGTGAAAGATATCCTAACCTAACCAAAACAAGCGTAACCTAAGCGAACGTAGCTTAACACAACATTTCGCGCAGCAGCCACTGTATCTGGCACTCCCAGGTCAAAGCAAGCAATATTAGATCGCAGTAGAGCACACAAATCCAGCGAATAGCAGTGCACAACGCGAAACTCAGAGCTATCCTATACTAACCCAACAAAACGTAACATAAGCGGTCGCTACGGGCGCAAAAAGACGTGCCACGACCGCTATTGCTGCCCTTGCGAGGGCTAATCGGAATATAGAAGAGCAAAGCAGGGAGGAAGTATCGACTGAACAGCAGTGTATTCCTGGAAAGACAAAGCTACCCTAACCAAACGTATCCTAGTCTAGCCAAGCCAAGCGTAACATAACCCAAACTAGCGTGCCGAAACCGCCATTCCAGGACTCCCCAGAGGCAAGCAGTGCCTACTAGAGCACAGTAGACCGCAGAAATCGACCAAATAGAAGTGTATAGAGCAAAAGTAATAGTTATCCTATCCAAACCTGACCAAACGTAACATAACCAAACATAACCAAACACAATCTAGCGTGCCAGGGCCGCTATTACTGAGCTCCGATAGCAAATCATAACATGTTTGGGCACAGCAGAGCGCAGAAATACACCGAATAGCAGTGTACAGCGCAAAAGTCATAGCTATCTGTGCCTAACATAACCAAACATAATGCAACGAAGCATAACGTAACTCAACCTAACCGGCCTTGACCACAATTGCTGCCCTCCTCAGAGCCGAGCAGAACGTATTAGAGGAGAGTAGAGCACAGGA
>NW_016934587.1:0-938 GCF_001483705.2 Eufriesea mexicana
CTCCTTACTTATGCAAGGAAGTTGGCTCACCATGATATTAATCGAAAATGTCAATGAAATTGAATTTTCCAGCCAGATACTATAGCAATGCAATCGCTAAAGCACGGCAATAGAAACCTTCCGCCTTATTTATGCAAGAAAGTCATTTCACCACGATATTAGTCGTAAATGTCAAGAACACAGGACTTTCCAGGAAGATTCTATAGCACTGAAATGACTATAGCACGCCAATTGCATCATTCCTCCTTATTTATGAACGAAAGTTGTCTCACCACGATATAAGCCAAAAATGTCAATAAAATTGCATACTCCAAGAGGATTCTATAGCGTTGCAATGCCTATAGCACGCCAATAGGATCTTTCCTCCTTACTTATGCAAGGAAGTTAGCTCACCACGATATTAGTCGAAAATGTCAATAAAATTGCATACTCCAAGAGGATTCTATAGCGTTGCAATGCCTATAGCACGCCAATAGAATCTTTCCTCCTTAGTTGTGCGAGAAAGTTAACTCACCACGATATTAGTAGAAACTGTCAGTAAGATTGAACTTTCAAGCAACATTCTATAGCATGGCAAAGGCTGTAGCACGCCAATAGAATCTTTTCTCCTTGTTTATGCAAGAAAGTTAGCTCGCCGCAATATTAGTCGGAAATGTCAATAAAATTGTCATTTCCGCACTGACTCCATAGCATTGAAATGGCTATAGCACGCCAATTGCATAATTTCTCACTCTTTATGAAAGCTAGCTCACCACAATATAAGTAAAAAATGTCAATAAATTTGAATTTTCCAGCCAGATTCTGCAGCATTGCAATGGATATATCACTCGCATAGGATCTTTCCTCTTTACTTATGCAAGGGAGTTACCTCGCCTCGATATTAGGAGAAAATGACAACAAAATTGAATTTTCCAGGAAGATACTATAGCATACCAATG
>NW_016934588.1:0-930 GCF_001483705.2 Eufriesea mexicana
TAACGAGTGCGAGCAATGAGCGAAAGTTTAGAAATGCATCCGGTCTTTGAAGTATCTGGCCTAACAAGGATAAGGTCGCGCGGGGAATGTGTGATCGAGGAAGAAAATCTGCGTATGAAAGGAGAGAATGTTAGATTTAAATAAGGGTGCAAGAGCATGGGCGGGTCAGAATATAGAGAGTTGAACTGAGAGTGTAGTGAGTGCGTGGAGTATGTGCGATCGTAACGGAGTTTCAAAAAGTTATAGTTAGAATTGTAAGAATGACGAAGTTGTATATTAGCCTAAATAAGTCTGTTTTTATTACCAAAAGGTGTCGTTGTTTACCAAACCGGCAGATCTTAATCTGCAAAGGGATTATCTGAGAATAATCCTACAATTATTTGATCGCATAATCACAGTAAATGCCGAAAATGTTGTTCAGAGTCCAATATTTAAAGTACCTCTCGCTTTTACTTTGCCTTCCTGTAGCTGTAAATAGCACGTATCAGTTTCTTCGTGTAATGGAACTTACTTGAACACAGCACAAGAAGGCAATGGTAGGAATGGCAGAATGGAGAATTTTAAACATTAGTTTCGGAATAATATTTGAAAAAGAGTTGTAGGATTATTGCTAGATTAATGCTATGCGGACAGAGATCTGCGCGTCTAATAAACAAGGACTCCTTTTTAACAACAAAACACATTTATTTAAACTACAATATTACACTACCTCTTGAACACACGATTCTCTAGTCACTACGTCTCGACTACACGCATACTGCTTCGCCCGCGTCCTTGCACCCTTACTTAAAGTCAAACACTCTCTCCTTTCGTACACTACACACAATCTTATTATTCCTCGCTTTTCGAGAAGCAGCCCAAGCGTTCCCATGCATTCACTTAGAAGACCACACACCCATTCGCCCCGCTATCGCTCCTAATACCATTTTC
>NW_016934589.1:0-1024 GCF_001483705.2 Eufriesea mexicana
AGCCAAGCAGAAAATATAAGTGAACTGCTGAGCGCAGAAATCCACCGAAAAGCAGCGTCTTGCACAAAAGTCGAAAATACCCTAACCTACACTTACCTAACCTAACCTATATAAGCATTGGCTAACACAGCCTAACGAACCGAGGCCACCAATGCTGGCCTCCCCAGTGACAAGCGGAGCATATTAGAGCACACCAGAGCGCAGAAATTCACCGAAAAGCAGTGCACAGCGCAATATTCATGGCTACCATAGCCTAACCTAACCAATTGTTACGTAACGAAGCGTAACCTAACTCAATCTAACGTGACCCGACCACTATTGCCGGCCTCCCTAGCGCCATGCAGAACATATTAGAGGAAGAAAATATAGCCTGACCGAACGAAGCCTGACTCAATACAACGAGCCACTCGCACTATTGCTGGACGCCCTAGGGTCGAGCAGAATGCAGTAGAACGCTGTAGAGCGCAGGAGTACACGGAATAGCTGTGTATAGCACAAAAGTGGAAGCTAACCTACCCTACCTTAACCTAACCCAACCTGACCAAACGTAACCGAACTTAACCTTTCGTGCCACTACCGTTAAAAAGTGGAAGCTAACCTACCCTACCTTAACCTAACCCAACCTGACCAAACGTAACCGAACTTAACCTTTCGTGCCACTACCGTTATTGCTGGACTACGCAGTGTCGAGCAGAGTAAAGTAGAGCAATGTATAGCGCCGAAGTACACCGAATAACAACGTACAGCACTAATGTCAAAGCTACCCTCTCCTCACTTATCCAATAGTAACATAACCCTACATAGCCTAACACCACCTAACGGACTTACACCACCATAGCTGATATCCCCAGAGCCAAGCAGAATATACCAGAGCGCAGTGGACTACAGAAATACGCGGCGTTGCAGTGCTTAGCTCAAAAGCAAGAATAACCTAACCTAACCTAACCTAAGCTAAACCATCCAAACGTAGCGTAGCGCTGCATATGGTGCCGAGACCACTATTGCGGTCTTTCACAGAGCCAAG
>NW_016934590.1:0-990 GCF_001483705.2 Eufriesea mexicana
CACAACCTATCGCGCCACGAACACTATTTCTGACCTCCCCAGAGCCAAGCAGAACATACAAGATCACAGCGGAGCGCAGAAATCCATCGAGCAACAGATTACACCACGAAAGGCGAAGTTATCCTAACCCAACTTAAGTCAACCTAGCCAAGCCAAGCGTTACCTAACTCAACCTAACGTGCCGAGGCCACGATTGCTGGCCTCACCAGAGTGAAGCAGATTATATTAGACCACAGCAGAGCGCAAAAACCACCCCAAATCTGTGTGTAGCGCAAAAGTCAAAGCTATTCTGTCCTAACGTCGTCAAACGTAACGTACCCAAACGTAACATTGCTCACACTTACGAGCCGAGACAACCTTTGCTGCCCTCCCCAGAGACCATCAGAGCATATTGGATCACAGTAGAGCGCTTAGGTCCATAGAATCGCAGTGTACAGCAGAATAGTAAAAGACACCCAAACCTAACCCAAAAAAGTATGACACAAAGGAACGAAGCCTAACACAACGTAACGAGCCGCGGCCATTATTGTTGGACTCCCCAGGGCCATGCATAACATAGTGGAGCACAGCTGGGCGCAGAAGTGCACCGAATAACAGTTTATACCACGAGGGTCAGAACAAACCTAATCAAACCTGAACTAATATAACATAACCAAACGCAGTCTACAACAATCTATCGTGACGAGACCACTATTACTGGCCTCCCGCGAGTCGGGCAGAGTATAGTAGAGAAATGTAGAGCGTAGAAATCCACAGCACAGAGGCGTATATGACAAAAGTCGCAGCTATCCTATCCTAACCTACCAAATCGTAACACAGCCAAGCGTATCCTAACAAAACCTATCGTGACGCGACCACTACTGCAGGCCTCCCCGGAGCCGAGCACAGTATAGTGAAGTACAGTAGAGCGCAAAAAGCCGCCAAATAGCAGTTTATAGCTAGAAAGTCAAATATACCTTAAACTAACCAGGCCCAGCCTAAACTAACCAA
>NW_016934591.1:0-608 GCF_001483705.2 Eufriesea mexicana
TGCTACGTTTGGCTATGTTACGATAGATTAGGTTTGGAGATGATAACTGTAAATCTTCTGATGTGCACGGCGATTCTATGGATTTTTGCGTTCTAGCCTCCACTAATGTGTTCTGCGTGGCTCTGCGGATGCCAGCAACTGTTGCCGCGGCACGCCAGGTTGTGTTAAGTGACTTTCGATTAGGTAAGGTTAGGACAGATTCGGTTAGGGTATCGTCCACTTTTGGGCTACTCACAGCAATGCGGCGGATCTCTGCGCTCCACTGTGCTCTAGTGTATTCTGCTTGGCTCTGCGTTCGCCAGCGGTATTGGTCTCGGCAGGTTAGTCTGTGTTGTGCCGCACTTGGTTATGGTACGTTTAGTTAGGTTTGGGTAGGGGATAGCTTAAGCTTTGAATGTTGTGCTATACACCGCTTTTCGGTGGATATCTGTGTTCTACTGCGCTCTGGTGTACTCTGTTTGGCTTCCGAGAGGACAGCATTAGTGGACTCGGCACGATAAGTTTTGTTCGGTTACATATTGTTAGTTTATGTTGGCATGTGTAACTTCCGGATAGCCTTGCTCTTTCAGCCATACACTGCGACTCCATGAATTTCCGCGCCATGCACT
>NW_016934592.1:0-365 GCF_001483705.2 Eufriesea mexicana
GTTTGGTCAGGTTACGTTAGCTTTGGCAAGGACCCTATGGCTTCAACTTTTCAGCTATACACTGCGAATGTATGGTTTTATGCGTTCTGCTCTTCTCTATTGTGCTCTGCTTGGCTATGTGGAGGCCAGCGATTCTGGTCGCGGCACGCTAGGTTGAGCGAGATTACGTTTGTTTATGTTAGGTTGTTTTGGGATTGGTTAACGCAGCTTTGGCTTATGTGCTCAACACTGATATTATACGGACTTCTGTGCTCTGCTGTGCTCTGTCATATTCTGCCTTTGTCTTAGGAAGCCAGCAGTGGTGGTCGCGGCACGTTAGGTTTTTTAGGTTGCGATCGGTTATATTACGTTTGGATAGGTTAGGT
>NW_016934593.1:0-324 GCF_001483705.2 Eufriesea mexicana
AAGCAAAATATAGTAAAGTACAGTATACCACAGGAATCCACCGGATAACAGTGTACAGCAGGAAAGTCATATCTATCCTGATCAAACATAATCCAACTTAACCAAACCAAGCGTAACCTTACTCAAGCTAACGTGCCACGACCACTAATTCACGCCTCCCCAGAGCCGAGCATAGCAGAGGAATGAATGACGCTGAAATCTGCCGAATATCAGTGTATAGCAAAAAAGTCACAGCTATCCCAACCATTCCTAACCAAATCTAGCCTAACCTAACTGAACGTAACCAAATCTAACATATCGCGACCACTACTCCTAGCGTTAACA
>NW_016934593.1:340-1010 GCF_001483705.2 Eufriesea mexicana
ACAGTAGAGCGCAGTGGTTCACAGAATAGCAGTGCGTAGCACAAAAGTTATAACCATCTCAGCCTAACCCAACGAAACCCAACAAAGCCAAACGTAATATTACTCAGCCCGACGGGCGGCGTCCACTATTGCTGGCCTTCCGAAAGCGAAACAGGACACATTAGAGCACAGTAGAGAGCAGAAATCAACCGTATACAAGAGAGTAGCTCGGAAGTCAAAGCTACCATATCCTAACGAAGCCGAACGTAAAGGAACCAAACGTACCATAACTCAGCCTAACGTGTCGAGTCCACTATTGCTGCCCCCACCAGAGCCAAGTAGAACATATTAGAGGCGAGTGGGGTATAGCACAAAGGTGTAATATATCCTGACACAACCTGTCCTAACCGAAAAGAATGGCACATAGATTGACTCAACATAAGGTGCCGAGACTGCCATTGCTGGCCTCCCCAGAGCCAAACACAGCACATCAGAGCAATGTAGGGCGCAAAAAACCATCGAATGGCCGCGTACGGCACAAAAGTCAAAGCTAATCTATCCTAACCTAACCGAACGTAACACAACCATACGTAAGTTATCTCACCACAACCTGCAGAGGCCACCATTGCTGGCCTTCCTCGTCACAAACCTGTGCACACTAAACCACTGCAGAGTGCTGAAATCCACCGAA
>NW_016934594.1:0-1528 GCF_001483705.2 Eufriesea mexicana
GCGATAGCTGGCCAAAAGGAACTTTCCTCCTTACTTATGCAAGGAAGTTGGCTCAACACGCTACTAGTCGAAAATGTCAATAAAATTGAACTTTCCAGCGAGATTCTATCGCACTGCAATGGTTATAGCTAGCCAATATAATCTTTCCACAATGCTTATGCAAGAAAGTTATCTCACCACGGTATTAGTCGAAAATGACAATAAAATTGAATTTACCAGGAAGATTCTATTGCATTGCAATGCCTATGGCACACCATTAGAATCAATCCTCCTTATATATGCGTGAAAGTTAACTCACTACATTATTACCTGAAAATGTCAATAAAATGGATTTTTCCAACCATATCCTACATCATTGCAAGGACTATAGCACGCCTATAGAATCTACCCTGCTTATTTAGGGAAGAAGGGTAGCTCACAACGATAACAGTACTCAATAATATTGAATTTTCCATCCAGATTCTACAGCATTGCAAAGCCTATAGCACGCCAATATTGTCTTTCCTTCGCATTTATGCGATAAAGTTATCTCACCACGATATTAGGCGAAAATGTCAATAAAATTGAATTTTCCATCCAGATTCTATAGCATTGCTGTGGCTATAGCTCGCCAATAGAATCTTTCCTCCATGTTTATGCAAGAAAGTTATCTCACCACGATACTAGTCGAATATGTCAATAAAATTGAATTTTCCAGGAAGATTCTATACCATTGCAATTCCTATAGCACGCCAATAGAATCTTTCCTCCTTATTTATGCAAGAAAGAGAGCTCACCACGATATTAGATGAAAATGTCAATCAAATTGAATTTTCCACGCAGATTCTATAGCATTGCAATGGCAATAGCACGCCAATAGAATCTTTCCTCCTTATTTATGCAAGAAAGATAGCTCACCACGATATTAGTCGAAAATGACAATGAAATTGAAATTTCCGGCCTGATTCTACAGCATTGCAATGGCTATAGCACGCCAAAAGTATCTTTCCTCCATACTTATGCAAGGAAGCTAGCTCACCACGATATTAGTCGAAAATATCAATAAAATTGGACTTTCCAGCCCGATTCTGCAGCATTGCAATGGCTATAGCGCGCCAAAACGATCTTTCCTCCTTACTTATGCAAGGAAGTTGGCTCACCACGATATTAGTCCAAAATGTCAATAAAATTGAATTTTCCAGGAAGATTCTATTGCATTGCTATGGCTATAGCACGCCAAAAGTATCTTTCCTCCATACTTATGCAAGGAAGCTAGCTCACCACGATATTAGTCGAAAATGTCAATAAAATTGAACTTTCCAGCCGGATTCGGCAGCATTGCAATGGCTATAGCAGGCCAAAAGGATATTCCCACCTTACTTATACAAGGAAGTTGGCTCACCACGCTATTAGTCGAAAATGTCAATAAAATTGAATTTTCCAGGAAGATTCCATTGCATTGCAATACCTATATCACACCATTAGTATCAATCCCCCTTATATATGCGTGAAAGTTAACTCACCACGTTATTACCCGAAAATGTCAATA
>NW_016934595.1:0-275 GCF_001483705.2 Eufriesea mexicana
CCACTATTGCTTGCCTCCCCAGAGCCAAGCAGAATATACCAGATCACTGTAGGGCTCTGAAATGCACCGGGAGACTCTGTACAGCACGTGTGTCATAGCTACCCATACCTAACCCATACTAACATAACACAACCCAACGTAGCCTAACTGAACCTAACGACCCGAGTCCGCTATTACAGGCTTTCCCATAGACGAGCAGAGCATAGTAGAGAAATGTAGGGCGCAGAAATCCACCGGATGGCAGTGTACTTCACAAAAGTCATTGCTAACCCCTC
>NW_016934596.1:0-578 GCF_001483705.2 Eufriesea mexicana
TAAAATCGAACTTTCCAGCCATATTCTATATCATTGCGACGGCTATAGCATGCCAATTGTATCCCATCTTCTTATTTATGATAGAAAGATAGCACACCATGATATTAGTCGAAAATGTCAATAAAATTGAATTTTCCTGCCAGAGTCCATAGCGTTGCAAAGCCAAAAGTATCTTTCCCCCTTACTTATGGAAGGAGCTTTGGCCTCCACGATATTTGTCGAAAATGTGAATAAAATTTTATTTTCCAGGAGGATTCTATAGCATGCAATGCCTATAGCACGCCAAAAGAATCGTTGCTCCTTAGTTATGCATGAATGTTAACTCACCACGATATTAGTCGTAAATGTCAATAAACTTGAGCTTTCTAGACAGATTCTACAGCAATGCTAAGGCTATAGGGCGCCAAGCGGATCTTTCCACCTTACTTACGCAAGGAAGCTAGCTCACCATGATATTAGTCATAAAAGTCAATAAAATTGAATTTTCCAGACAGATTCTACAGGACTGCAATGGCTATAGCTCGCCAATAGAATCTCTCCTCCTTGTTTATGCAAGCAAGTTAACTCACCACAATATT
>NW_016934596.1:1113-1437 GCF_001483705.2 Eufriesea mexicana
TTTCCAGCCAGATTCTACAGCATTGCAATGGATATAGCACGCTAAAAGTATCTTTCCCGCTTACTTATGCAAGGAAGATAGTTCAGCGCGATGTTAGTCGAAAATGTCAATAAACTTGAACTTTCCAGGCAGATTCTATAGCATTGTGACGGCTATAGCGCGCCAATTGAATCCTTCCTCCTTATCTATGTAAGAAAGATAGCTCACCATGATATTAGTCGATAATGTCAATAAATTTGAATTTTCCAACTACATTCTATGTCATTGCAATGACTATAGCACGCCAACAGAATTATTCCTCCTTATTTATGCAAGAAAAGTGGC
>NW_016934597.1:0-3609 GCF_001483705.2 Eufriesea mexicana
TAATTCTCGGTTAGGTTGGATAGCTTTGACTACTCTGCCATGCGTTGCCATTCTCTTGAATTCAGCCCTTTACGCTCCTCTAATATTTTCTGCTCGGCAATGTGGAGGCTAGCAATGGTGGACATGGATCTTTAGGTGCAGTTAGTCAAAGTTTGGTTAAGTTAGGATAGGCCAGGTTTGGTTAGGGTTCCTTTGACTTTTGCGCTATACAGTGCTACTTGGTGGCTTTCCGCGCTCTACTGTCGTCTGGTATATTCTGCTTGTCTCTGGGGAGGCCCACAACAGTGGTCTCGGCACGTTAGTTTCAGTTAGGTCACGCGCGGTTATGATAGGTTGGGTAAGTTTGGTCAGGGTGGCTTTGACTTTTGTGCCAGGCACCGACACAAGGTCGGTTTCTACGCTCTACAGAGCTCTAATATTCTCCGCTTTGCTCGGGGGAGGCCAGAAATTGTTACCGTGGCACGTTAGGTTAGGATATCTTGCGCTTTGTGAGATCAGGTTAGGCTATGTTTGGTTAGAGTAGCTTCTAATTTTGTGCTGCGCACTACATTTCGGTGAATATCTGCGCTCTACAACGCTCTAGTATATTCTGCTTGTCTCAGGGGTACCGGCAGTAGTGGTCGTTGCAGGTTTGGCTGGGATATTTTACGTAGAGTTAGGCTAGGCTTGGTTAGGATTGGTTGGAGTAGCATAGAATTTTTTGCTAGACGCTGCTGTTCGGTCGACTTCAGCGTCCTACGTTGATCTGCTATTCTCTGGTTGGCTCTCGTGAGGCTAGCAATAGCGGCCGTGGCACTCCAGTTTGGGATACATTACGTTTGGATATGTAACGTTTGGTCTGGTTAGGAGAGGGTAGCTTCGACTTTTGCGCTATACACTGCAGTGTGATCGATCTCCACGCTCTGCTGTAATCTAATGTGGTCCGCGTTGCTCTGGGGTGGCCAGCAATTGTGGTCACGGGACGTTAGGTTACGTTAGATTACGTTCCCTTGTGTTTGGTTACGTTCGGTCAGGATTGGGTAGCTACGACTTTTGTGCTGCGCACTGCAAATCTATGGACTCCTGCGCCGTATTGCGATCTATCACGCTCCGCTTTTCTCCGGGGACGCCAACAATGGTGTTCTCGGCACGTTAGCTTGGGTTATTCCGCGTTCAGTTAGGATACGTTCGGTTAGGTTAGGATAGGGTAGCTTCGACTTTTGTGGTATTCACTGCTATTCAGTGCATTTCTGCGCTCTACATTGCACAACTATACTCTGCACGACTATCGGGATGCCAGCAATAGTGGTAGCGGCACTTTACGTTGAGTTTAGCTACGATCGGTGAGGTTGTTAGTTTGGCTGAGGTCCGGATACCTTTGTCACTTCCGCTGTACACTGCGGTCCTATGGATTTCTGCGCCCTACTCCCTACTAATATGTTCCGCTTGGCTCTGTGGAGACCAGCATTGTGTTGTGGCCGCACGTTCGGTTGAGCTTGGTTACGCTTGATGGTGTTACGGTTGGTTAGGTTAGGATAGGGTGCCTTAGACCCTTGTGACACATACTGCATTTCGGTGGACTTCTCCGCTCTACTGTGCCATAATATGCTCTGCTTTGCTCTGGGGAGGCCAGAAATTTTTGCCGCGGAGCTTTAGGTTATGATAGGTGGCGTTTGGTTATGTCAGGTTAGGCAATGTTTGGACAGAATAGCTTCTACTTTTGTGCTGTGCACTGCATTTCGGTGGATATCTGCGATCTACGATGCTGTAGCATGTTCTGCTTGTCCCCGCGATGGTCAGCAATTGTGGTCTCGGCTCGTAAGGTTGAGTTGGATTACGCTCGGTTATGTCACATTTGGTTAGGTTTGGATAGGATACCTTTGACTTTTGTGCTGTGCACCGCTGTTCGGTGAGTTCCAGCGCTCTACATTGCTCTTCTATGCTCTGCACGGCGCTCGGGGTTCCTGCAATGGTGGTCTCGGCACACTAGGCAGTGTTAGGTTACGCTTGGCTCTTGTAGGTTAGGCGAGGTTTAGTTAGGTTAGATTTGACTTTTGCGCTATACATTGCTATTGGGACGATATCTGCGCTCTGGGTTGCTCAGCTGGCTCCGCTTGCCTCTGGGGAGTCTAGCAATATGTGTCGTGGCACGTTTGTTTGGGTTATGTTACGCATGGTTTCGTTATGTTAGGTTATCTTTATTATGCTTGTCTGTGCCTTTTGCGATACGCACCTCAATTCCGTGGATTTCTGCGGTCTGCATTGATCTACCATACTCTGATCGACTCCCGAGAGGCCAGCAAAGGTGGTCGCGGCACGTTATATTTATTTAGGCTACGTCAGGTTTGGTTAGGTTTGGACGTGTTTGTCTAAAATGTCATCGACTTTTGTGCCATACACTGCTATTCGGAGGATTTCTGCGCCATTCTGTGACGTACTATGCTCTGCTCGGCCCTGTGGCTGCCAGGAATAGTGGTCCCGGGACGTTATTTCGATTTAGGCTGCATTTGGTTATGTTACGTTTGGTCAGGGTAGGAGAGGACAGCTTTGACTGTTGTGTTATATACTGCTATTCGTGGTATTTCTGTGCCATGCTGTCCTCTAGTATGCTCTCCCTGTCTCTGCGCAGGCCGGTAACACTGGTCTCTGCACGGCAGATTGTGTTAGGTTGCGTTGGGATAAGTTATGTTTGTTTGGGACAGGTTTGGATAGCTTTGACTTTCTTGGTATGCACTCCTATTCGGTGGACTTCGGCGCTCCACTGAGATCTGGTAAGTTCATCTCGGCTCTGGCAAGCATGGCATTAGTGGACTTGGCACGTTATGCTGTGTTAGGCAACGTTTGGTTTGGTTGCGTTAGCTTTGGTTAGGTTTGCATGGCTTTGGTTTTCGTGGTATACACTGCTATTCGGTGGGTTTCTGCGCTGTACCATGCTCTAATATGTGCTGCTTGGCTCTGGGGAGGCCAGCAATAGTGGTCTCGGCAAGTTTGGTGTAGTTATGTTACGTTTGGTTACGATACCTGTGTTTCGGTTAGGTTCGGTTAGCTATGACTTTCTTGGCAAGGACAGATATTGGGTGGATTTCTGCGCCCTACTCTGCACTGCTACCCTCTGCTAGTCCCTGGGGAGGCCTGTAATACTCGTCGCAGCACGTTAGGTTGAGTTATGTTACGTTTGGTTATGTCAGTGTATGTTACGTTGGGGGGGGAGGGGGGTGGTTGCTTCGACTTTTGTGCTATCTATTGCCATTCGGCGGATTTCTGCACACCTATGTGCTAATAATATGTTCAGCTTGGCTCTGGGAAGGACACCAATAGCGGTGTCTGCACATTATGTTAAGTTAGGCTGCGTACGATTAGGTCAGGTAAGGTTGGGATAGGTTAGCGTATCTTTGACTTTTGTGCTTTACACTGCCACGCGTCGGATTTCTGCGCTCTACTGTGCTCTGATATATTCTGATTGGCTCTGCGGTGGTCAGCAATAGTGGTCAAGCCACGTTATTATGATTTTTGTTACGTTTGGTTATGCTACGTTTGGATACGTTAGGCTAGGATTACTTTGATTTCTGCGCTGTAAGCTACCATTCGGTGGATTTTTGCACACTACTGCGATCTAATATGTTCTGCTTT
>NW_016934598.1:0-994 GCF_001483705.2 Eufriesea mexicana
GTAATTTATTTCAGTGTTAACGGCATAGTGGTCATATTACGACTGACATAAATGTCTAGTGACTTCCAATTGACTATTATTTGTGTACGACGGATGGCGTTGCTTCCTTCTTCCAACAATTATTTTTGGATTTTCGTAGTTGGACTTAAACAAATACTTAGTTGCTACCATACGAAACGCTGTTTGATTTAATTTCCTACATTTCGAGCTATCTTAGCTGTTCCGTGTTCAAATTATATTTAACGTTGTCTTTCAACAAATCTGACAAAAAACAAGCAATTTTCACATAATCCCGAATAAATTGATGAAAATATCCTGTGAGACCTAAAGAACTCTGAATCTGTTTTTTAAATGAAGGAGTCAGAAAATATTTTACTTGCCTTGCGAGATGCGTGATGGTGAATTATCGATAGAGTTGTGTCGTCAAACGCTTGAGACAGGGTTTTATAGGCTGTCCTCAAAGCAGTATAAATCATTATGCAGGGCGGCGCTATCCAAATAAAGACTCTTCTCACAATTACTAGACTGCGAATATTTATGCAATTTACATATACAAAAAAAAACCTAAACAATATATTAATACAAAAATAAATTAAGCGCTAACAATATTTTTTGTAATTATTGTGATATATTGCAATGTATTGTAATTCAACACGCAATAAAGTACAAGCATTATTTATTTCCCTACGGGATGGTGTTATCTGACAATTTTCATCTATAAAAATTACTTTACATGACAAAATTTGTCTATATATCCTCTATGGATTTGCGGCATTATTGAATAACACTGAAACAAACACTGCTTTCTAAGTACGATCCATGGCCACTAAGTACGATCCATGGCCTCTGTGTTTATTGAAATTGTTCCAGTGAGTAAATTCAACGAATGCAAGCCGACAAAGCAGAGTTCGTACTTACCTTAACGCGTGCGATATTAATACAAATATACTTATTCTACATTATTTAGTATCATTTATTAAAACCTGAACACATG
>NW_016934599.1:0-302 GCF_001483705.2 Eufriesea mexicana
CAAACTAACGTGCCGCGAGCACTGTTGCTGGCCTACCCAGATCCAAGCAGAACACGCTAGTGGGGAGTGGACGCAGAATTCCATTGAATCGAGTTGTATGTCGGGAAAGTCATAGCTACCCAAATCACCAGGACATGACGAAACATATCCTTACACAACCTAACATGCCGAGGCCGCCATTGCTGCCAACACCTAAGCCAAGCTGGGCGTACTAGAGCACAGAGGAGCGCAGAAATTCTCCGACCAGCAGTGTACAGCAAAATGTTAAAGCATTCCTAACCAAGCTTAGCCTAACCCAACCT
>NW_016934600.1:0-517 GCF_001483705.2 Eufriesea mexicana
GGAGGCCAGCAATAGTGGTCTCGGCACGTTAGGTTAACTTATATTGCGCTTGGTTATATCACGTTTGGATGGGTTTGGATATGGTAGCTTTGACTTTGGTGCTTTACTCAGCAACTTGGCGGGTCTCTACGATCCGCGTTGTTCTACTATACTCTGCCTGACTCTGGGGAGGTCAGCAATAGTTGTCTGGGCGCGCTCGATAGAGATAGGTTACGTTTGGTTAAGTTATGTTAGCTTTGGCTATGTTTCGGTAGCTTCGAATCTTCTGCTTTACTCTGCTACTTTATGCAATTCTGCGCACTGCTCTCCTATATTATGCTCTGCTTGGCTATGCAGGGGCAAGCAATACAGGTCGCAGCACGTTGAATTAGCTTGGGTTAGGTTATGATAGCTTTGGCACATGTGCTCATCGGTATGTGATATTCCATGGTCTTCTGTGCTTTAATGTGCTCTCTCATACTCCGCTTGTCTCTGGGGATGACAGCAATAGTGGTCGCAGCACGTTAGGTATAGTTAC
>NW_016934601.1:0-477 GCF_001483705.2 Eufriesea mexicana
CTGGAAAATTCAATTTTATTTACATTTACGGACAAAATGGTGGTGAGCTTACCTCCTTGCATACATAAGGAGGAAAAATTCTATTGGCGTGTAATAGCCATCACAATGCTATAGAATCTGCAAGGAAAATTCATTTTTATTGGCATTTTCAAGTAATATAGAGGTGAGCTGACTTTCTTACATAAATTAGGAGGAAGGATCATATTTGCGTGCTATAGCCATTGCAATGATATATAATATGGATGGAAAATCCAATTTTATTAACATTTTCTCCAAATATCGTAGTGAGCCAACTTTTTGCGTAAATAAGGAGGAAGGATTCCATTTGCGCGCTATACCCGTTGCAGTGCTATAGAAGCTGGATGGAAAATTCAATTTTATTGAGATTCTCGTATAGTATCGTGGTGAGGTAACCTTCTTGCATAAATAAGTAGGAAAGTTTCTATTGTCGTGCTATTTCCATTGCAATGCTACAGA
>NW_016934602.1:0-837 GCF_001483705.2 Eufriesea mexicana
GTACCTACGGCCGGGGAGACCGTCTCTCTCTCCCGTTGTAACCTAGGTCAGGGTGACCGCGGGTATGCGGGTGGGGGCCCGTCAGTTCGATTGACTGTGGTCTGGGCGCGCGGCGTCGCGTGATGTTCGCGCGGCGTCCGCAGGGTATGCGTGCGTTGCGGTGTGGTGGTATGCGTGTTGTGTCCGTGGAGTGCGTGTGCCTGTAAACGACCGTCTCGCGCGCATGGACATGATCGTTTCGGGTGCGATTACTCGGCGCGCCGGGAGGGAACTGCGGTTGCGTCGCGGGGGCGTCCTGGCAATTGCGTCGCCGCGAAGTCCAGGGCGCACCAAAATGCGAAGGGCAGGGCATCGTGGGGGTTTTGGTGGTTAAAAATCCCACATAACCCCGCCCCCTCCCCTAAGGGGCCGGGTATATTTGGAAGATTTCCCCCACGTGAAAAAAAGGACATCTTTGAGTTTTTGCGGTATACTGCAATGCCGTGGATTTCTGCGATCTACTGCGCCCTAGCATATTCTACTTGGCCCTGGGGATTCCAGCAATATTGGTCTCGGCACGTCAGATTAATTTAAGGTACGTCTGGTTATGTCACGTTTGGCCAGGTGGGCCTAGGGTAGACCTGACTTAAGTGCTATACACTATTATTCGGCCGATTTCTGCGCTCTACTGTTCAATAATATGCTCTGCTTTGATCGGGTATGGCGGCAATAGTGGTTTCGGCGCGTTAGATTGAGTTGGGTTTCGTAGGGTTGGGGTAGATTAGTCTGGGCTACTGTTAAAAGAGCTTCGAGAATCCTGTGACACACTGCCATACTTTGTACATCTGCGCTCTATTC
>NW_016934603.1:0-2712 GCF_001483705.2 Eufriesea mexicana
TATGCAAGAAAGATAGCTGACCACTATATTAGCCAAAAATGACTATAAAATTGAATTTTCCAGACGGATTCTATAGCTCTGCAATCGCTAGAGCACGCCAATATGATCCTTCCTTCTTATTTATGCAAGAAAATTAGCTCACCACGATATAAGTCGAGAATGTCAACAAAATTGAATTTTCCACACGGGTTCTACAGCTCTGCAAAGGCTATAACACGCCAATAGAATATTTCCTCCTTATTTATGCAAGAGAGAGAGCTCACCACGATAGTCGAAAATATCAATAAAATTGAATTTTCCATACAGATCCTGTAGCAATGCAATGGCAACAGCTCGTCAATAGAATCTATCCTCCGCATTTATGCAAGAAAGCTAGTTCACCAATAAATTAGTCGGAAATGTCTATAAAATTGAATTTTCTAGCCAGATTCTAAAGCACTGCAATGGCTAAAGCATGCCAATGGAATCTTTCCTCCTTATTTATGCAAGACAGATACCTCACCATTATATTGGTCGAAAATGGCTATAAAATTGAATTTTCCAGACGGGTTCTATAGCATTGCAATGGCTGTAGCACGCTAAAAGAATCTGTCCTCCTTATTCATGCAAGAAACTTACCTCGCCACGATATTAGTCGAAAATGTCGATAAAATTGCATTTTCCAGGCAGATTCTGTAGCATTGCAATGGCTATAGCACGACAATGGTATCCTTCCTCCTTATATATGCAACACAGCTAGCTTACCACGATATTAGTCGAAAATGTCGATAAAATTGCATTTTCCAGGCAGATTCTAGACCATTGCTATGGCTATAACGCGCCAATACAACCTTTCCTCCTCATAACTATTAAAGGCGAAAATGTCAATAAAATTGTATGTTCCAGCCATATCCTGTAGCAATGCAATGGCTACAACTCGTCAATAGAATCTTTCATTCTTATTTATGCACGATAGTTAGGACACCGCGATATTGGTAGAAAATGTTAATAAAATTGAATATTCCAGCCAGATTCTAAAGCATTGCAATGGCTATAGCACGACAATGGTATCCTTCCTCCTTATATATGCAACACAGCTAGCTTACCACGATATTAGTCGAAAATGTCAATAAAATTGCATTTTCCAGGCAGATTCTAGACCATTGCTATGGCTATATCGCGCCAATACAACCTTTCCTCCTCATTTATTCAAGAAAGTTTGTTCACCAATAAATTAGTCGAAAATGCCGATAAAATTGAATTTTCCAGCCAGATTCCAAAGCATTGCAATGGCTAAAGCATGCCAATGGAATCTTTCCTCCTTATTTATGCAAGACAGATAGGTTACCACGACATTAGTCGAAAATGTCAATATAATTGAATTTTGCATCCTGAATCTATATAATTGCTATAGCTATAGCACGCCAATAGAGTCTTTCCTACTAAATATGGAAGAACGTTACCTCACTACGATATTAGCTAAAATGTCAATAAAATTGAATTTTCCGGACAGGCCCTATAGCAATGCAATGGATATAGCACGCCAATAGTCTCTTTCCTCCTCATTTATGCAAGAAAGTTAGCTGACCACTATATTAGCCGAAAATGACTATAAAATTGAATCTTCCAGACGGATTCTATAGCTCTGCAATGGCTATAACACACCAATAGAATCTTTCCTCCTTGTTTACGCAGGAGAGATAGCTTACCACGATATTAGTCGAAAATGACAATATAATTGAATTTTCCGGCCTGATTCTATATCATAGCTATAGCTACAGCACGCCAACAGAGTCTTTCCTCCTAAATATGGAAGAACGTTAGCTCACCACGATATTAGCGAAAATGTCATTAAATTAGAATTTTCCGGGCGGACCCCATAGCAATGCAATGGCTATAGTACGCCAATAGACTCTTTCCTCCTCATTTATGCAAGAAAGTTAGCTCACCACTGTATTAGTCGAAAATGACTATAAAATTGAGATTTCCAGACGGATTCTATAGCTCTGCAATGGCTACAGCACGCCAAAAGAATCTGTCCTCCTTATTCATGCAAGAAACTTACCTCGCCACGATATTAGTCGAAAATGACAATAAAATTGAATTTATTCGAATATGTCAATAAAATTGAGTTTCCCAGCCATATCCTGTAGCAATGAAATGGCTACAGCACGTCAATAGAATCTATCCTCCTCATTTATGCAAGAAAGCTAGTTCACCAATAAATTAGTCGAAAATGTCTATAAAATTGAATTTTCCAGCCAGATTCTAAAGCATTGCAATGGCTAAAGCATGCCAATGGAATCTTTCCTCCTTATTTATGCAAGACAGATACCTCACCATTATAATAGTCGAAAATGGCTATAAAATTGAATTTTCCAGACGGGTTCTATAGCTCTGCAATGGATATTGCACGCCAATAGAATCTTTACTCCTTATTTATGCAAGAGAGTCAGCTCTCCACGATGTTAGTCGAAAATGACAATATAATTGAATTTTCCAGCCGGATTCTATAGCATCTCAATGCCTATAGCGCGCCGATAGAATCCTTTCTCCCTATTTATGCATGAAAGCTTGCTCATAACGGTATAAATCGAAAATGTAAAAAAAAATTGTATTCCCCAGTCTGACTCTATAGCATTGCAATGGCTGTAGCACGCTAAAAGAATATGTCCTCCTTATTCATGCAAGAAACTTACCTCGCCACGATATTAGTCGAAAATGACAATAAAA
>NW_016934604.1:0-543 GCF_001483705.2 Eufriesea mexicana
TTGACTGAAGGCGTTAGGCGATCTATTCACCAAGCTGTAGAAGGTTATAGATTTTGAATAGACATATTGCCTGGCAAGTAGATGGCTGTACTTGCCATTGGTTGAAGGCGCTAGGCGACCTATTCACCAAGCTATAACGGAATATAGACTTTGAAAAGACTTATTCTCTGGCAAGTAGATGGATGTACTTGCCATTGGATTGAAGGCGTTAGGCGATCTATTCACCAAGCTATAACAGGTTATAGATTTTGAATAGACATATTGCCTGGCAAGTAGATGGCTGTACTTGCCATTGGTTGAAGGCGCTAGGCGACCTATTCACCAAGCTATAACGGAATATAGACTTTGAAAAGACTTATTCTCTGGCAAGTAGATGGATGTACTTGCCATTGGATTGAAGGCGTTAGGCGATCTATTCACCAACCTGTAGAAAGTTATAGATTTTGAATAGACCTATCCTCTGGCATGTGGATGGCTGTTCTTACCATTGGATTGAAGGCGATAGGCGATCTAATTGCCAGGCTATAACAAGTTATAGATTTT
>NW_016934605.1:0-550 GCF_001483705.2 Eufriesea mexicana
CTATAAATTGCTATTAGATGGCTTTCTGCGCTCTGCTGTGCTCTACAACACTCTGCTCGACAATTGAATACCAGCGATAGTGGCTATGGCACGATAGGTTGTGTCAGGTTACGTTTGGTTTAGTTACAATTGATTAGGTTAGGATAGGATATATTCGACTTTTGTGCTGTACACTGCTCTTCGCAGGATTTCTGTGCCCTTCATTGCTCTGATACTCTCTGCTCGACCCTTGCGAAGCCAGCAATAAGTGTCGTGGAGTTATTGGTGGAGTTAGGTTTCGTTTGGTTAGGCTAGGTTACGCTACGTTCGGTTAGGATGGCTTTCACTTCTGGGTTATATGCTGCTATTCAGTAGATTTCTGCGCTCTACTGTTCTCTAGTATATTCTGCTTGTCTCTCGGTTGGCCAGCAAAGGTGTCCTCGTGACGACAGCTTGAACTAGGTTACATTCCATTACGTTATGTTTGGTTGCGTTAGGACAAGATAGCCTTGCCTTTTGCGTTATATATTGCTATTCGGTGTGTTTCTGCCATCTGCAGAGATGCAGTATG
>NW_016934606.1:0-2078 GCF_001483705.2 Eufriesea mexicana
AATGCAATTGCTATGGCATACCAATAAGATCTTTCGTCCTTACTTATGCAGGAAAGCATGCTCGCCATGGTATTAGTCGAAAATGACATTAGAATTGAACTTTTCAGTCGGATTCTATTGCAATGCAATCGTTATGACAAACCAATAGAATCTTTCCTCCCTCTTTACGGAGAAAAGCTTGCTCTCCACGATATTAATTGAAAATGTCAAAAAATTGATCATTTCTGTCAGATTATATTGCAATGCTATGCCAATGGCAAACCAATGCTTTCCTTTCTCCTTATTTAAACAGAAAAGGGTGCTCGCTACGATAGATGCCGAAAATGTCATTAAAATTGAACTTAACGGACAGATACCAATGCAATTCGAAGATGTCAATAAAATTGACTTTTCGTACTGATTCTATTGCAATGCAGTGGCTATAGCAAGCCAATAGAATCTTCCCCCCTTATTCATGAAGAGAAACGTGCCCACCACGATAGTAGCCGAAAAAGACAATGAAATTGAACTTTTCAGTCAGATTCTATTGCAATGCAATGGCTATAGCAAACCAGTCGATGCATTCCTCCTTTTTTGAGCAGAAAAGCTTGCTCAACAAGATATTAGTCGAAAATGTCAATAAAATTGAACATTTCAGACAGACTCTATTGCATTGCAGTGGCCATAACAAACCAATATATTGTTTACGGCTTGTATATGCAGAAAAGCTTGCTCACAACGATATTGCTCCGAGATTTCATTAAAATAGAGCTTTTAGGGCAGATTCGATTGCAATGCAATTGCTATGGCATACCAATAAGATCTTTCGTCCTTACTTATGCAGGAAAGCATGCTCACCATGATATTAGTCGAAAATGACATTAGAATTGAACTTTTCAGTCGGATTCTATTGCAATGCAATCGTTATGACAAACCAATAGAATCTTTCCTCCCTCTTTACGTAGAAAAGCTTGCTCACCACGATATTAATAGAAAATGTCAATAAAATTGATCATTTCTGTCAGATTATATTGCAATGCTATGCCAATGGCAAACCAATGCTATCCTTTCTCCTTATTTATACAGAAAAGGGTGCTCACTACGATAGATGCCGAAAATGTCATTAAAATTGAACTTAACGGACAGATACCAATGCAATTCGATGGCTATAGCGAACCTGTAGTATCTTTTCTCCGTATTTATGCAGTATGTTTGCTGACTACGATATTAGTCGAAAATGTCATTAAAATTGGGCTTTTCAGTCAGACTCTGCTACATTGCAATGGCTATAAGAAACCAATAGTATCCTTCCTCCTTATTTATACAGAAAATTTTGCTCACCACGATATTAGACGAAAATGACAATAAAATTGAACTTTTCGGACAGATTCTATTGCATTGCAATGGCTATAACAAACCAATATATTGTTTACGGCGTGTAGATGCAGAAAAGCTTGCTCGCAACGATATTACTCGGAGATTTCATTAAAATAGAGCTTTTCGGGCAGATTCGAATGCAATGAAATGGCTACAGCAAACCAATAGGATCTTTCATCCGTATTTACGCAGAAAGGCATGATCAGCCCGACATTAGTCGAAAATGTCAATAGAATTGAGCGTCTCAATCGGATGCTATTGCAATGCAAACGTTACAGCAAACCAATAGAATCTTTCCTCCCTCTTTACGCAGAAAAGGCTGCTCACCACGATATTAATCAAAAATTTCAATAAAATTGAAGATTACTGCCAGATTATATTACAATCCAGTGCCTATGGCAAACCAATGGTATCCTTTCTCCTTATTTAAACAGAAAAGTGTGCTCACTACGATAGAAGCCGAAAATGTCAATAAAATTGAACATAACGGTCAGATACTATTGCAATGCAATCGCTATAGGAAACCAATAGAATCTCTCCTCCTTATTCATGCAGAGAAACATGCTCACCACGATATTAGTCGAAAAAGACTATAACAAGATAACATTGAACTTTTCAGTCAGATTCTATTGCAATGCAATGGCTATATCAAACCTATTGAATCTTTCCTCCTTACTTACGCAGAAAGGTTTGCTCACCACAATATTACACGAAAATGTCAA
>NW_016934607.1:0-242 GCF_001483705.2 Eufriesea mexicana
ACGATTCTATTGGCGTGCTATAGGCATTGCATGCTATAGAATCCTCCTGGAGAATAAAATTTTGTTGACATTTTCGACTAATATCGTGGTGAGCTAACTTTCTTGCAAAAACAAGGAGGAAAGATCCTATTGGCGTGCTGTAACAACTGCAATGCTTTATAATGTGGCTGAAGATCTCAATTTTATTGACATTTCCCGCTAACATCGTGGTGAGCTAACTTCCTTGCATAAATGAGGAGGAA
>NW_016934607.1:277-859 GCF_001483705.2 Eufriesea mexicana
CATTGCTTTGATATAGAATGTGTTTGGAAACTTCAAATATACTGACATTTTCGACTAACATCGTGGTGAGCTAACTTTCTTGCATATATAAGGAGGAACGTTTCAATTCACGTGCTGTAGTCGTCGCAATGCTGCAGAATCATGTTTGAAAGTTCAATTTTATTGACATTTTCGACTAATATTGTGGTGAGTTAACTTGCTTGCATAAATAAGGAGGAAGTATCCTGTTGGCGTGCTATAGGCATTGCAATGCTGTAGAATCTGGTAGGAAAATTCAATTTTATTGACATTTTCGACTAATAACGTGGTGAGCTAACTTCCTTGCATAAGTTAGGAGGAAAGATCCTTTCTGAGTGCTATAGCCATTGCAATGATATATAATGTGGCTGGAAAATAAAATTTTGTTGACATATTCGACTAATGCCTTTGTGAGCTAACTTCCTTGCGTAAGTAAGGAGGAAAGATACTTTTTGAGTGCTACAGTCATTGCAATGATATAGATTGTGCCTGGAAAACACAATTTTGTTGTCATTTTCGACTAATATCGTGGTGAGCTAACTTCCTTGCGTAAGTAAGGAGGAA
>NW_016934608.1:0-626 GCF_001483705.2 Eufriesea mexicana
CTAATGTCGTGGCGAGCAAGTTTCTCTGCATGAATAAGGAGCAAAGATTCTATTGGTTTGCTAAAGCCATTGCATTGCAATAGAATCTGCACGAAAAGTCAATTTTATTGGCATTTTCGTGTAATATTGTGGTGAGCAAACCTTTCTGCGTAAATAAGGAGGAAAGATACCACTGGGTTGTTATAGCAATTGCATTGCAATGGAATCTGAATGAAAAGTTCAAATTTATTGACATTTTCGACTAGTATCGTGGTCAGCAAGCTTAATGCATAAATAAGGAGAAAAGATAATATCGGTTTGCTATAGCCATTGAATTGCAATAGTATCTGACCGTAAAGTTCAATTTTATTGACATTTTCGACTGGCATATGGTTGAGCAAACTTTTCTGCACAAAGAGGAGGACTGATTCCACTGGTATGCTATAGCGAGTGCATTACAATAGAATCTAACTGAAATGTTCAATTCAATTGATATTTAAGACTAATGTCGTCGTGAGCAAGATTTTCAGCATAATTGAGGAGCAAAGGTACTGTTGGTTTGTTATAACCATTGCATTGCAATGGAATCTGACTGAAAAGTTCCATTCTATTGACATTTTCGACTAATATCGAGGTGAGCAAGATTA
>NW_016934609.1:0-511 GCF_001483705.2 Eufriesea mexicana
CAATGGCTACAGCACGCCAATAGAATCATTCCTCCTTATTTATGCAAGGAAGGTAGCTCACCACGATATAAGTGGATAACGTCAATAAAATTGAATTTCCCTTCCAGATTCTGTAGCCTTGCAATGACTAGAGGACGCCAACAGAACGTTTCCTCCTTACTTACGCAAGGAAGTTAGCTCACCACGATATTAGACGAAAATGTCAACAAAATTGTATTTTCCAGCCACAATAATATATATCATTGCGATGGCTACAGCACTCAAAAAGCATCTTTCCACCTTACTTAAGCCAAGAAGTTAGCTCACCACGATATTAATCGAAAATGTCAACAAAATTGTACTTTCCATCCACATTCTGTATCATTGCAATGGCTATAGCACACAAAAAGCATCTTTCCTCCATACTAACGCAAGGAAGTTAGCTCACCACGTTATTAGACGAAAATGACAACAAAATTGTATTTTCCAGTCAAATTCTATACCATTGCAATGGCTATAGCACTCAAAATCC
>NW_016934610.1:0-495 GCF_001483705.2 Eufriesea mexicana
AAAGAGACTATTTGCGTGCTGTAGCCTTTGCAATGATATATAATGTGGTCGGAAAATTCAAATATATTGAAATTTTCCACTAATGTGTTGAGCTAACTTTCATGCATAAGCAATGAGGAAAGGTTCTATTGGCGAGCTGTAGCCATTGCAATTCAGTAGAATATGGCTGGAAAGTCCAATTTTGTTGACATTTTCGACTAATATCGTGGTGAGCTATCTTCCTCGCGTAAGTAAGCAGGAAAGATCCTCTTGGCGTGCTATAGCCATTCCGATTCATTAGAATCTGGCTGGAAAGTTCAATTTTGTTGACATTTTCGAATAATATCGTGGTGAGCTAACTTCCTTGCGTAAGTAAGGAGGGAAGATGCTTTTTGAGTGCTATTGCCATTGCAATGTGATAGATTGTGGGCGGAAAATACCATTTTCTTGACATATTCGACTAATATCGTGGTGAGCTAACTTCCTTGCGTAAGAAAGGAGGAAACATTCTGTTGG
>NW_016934611.1:0-3788 GCF_001483705.2 Eufriesea mexicana
GATCGCATAAGTGCGCGAATAGCATTATACAGCACAAAAGACGAAGATACCCTCACCTAACCTCGTCTGCCCTAACCTAAGGGAACGTAGCATGACTCAACATAACGTGCCGCAACAACTGCTGCAGGCGACCACAAGGCCAAGCACAATATACAAGAGCACATTAGATCACAGAATTTCAACACATAATAGCGTATAGTACGATAGTCAAAGCTATCCTAACCGAAATTAACCTAATCGAATCAAATCAAACGCAACCTAACACAAACTAACGTGCCACTACCACTATTGCTCACCTCGCCATACTCGAGCAGAGTATAGTAGAGCAGTGTGGAGCGCAGAAATCCATGGAATGTAAGTGTACAGCCCAAACGTCAACGAAACCCTAAACTAGCCTAACAAACCTAACCTAACGAAACGAACCATAACTAAACATAACGTGCAAAGACCGCCATTACCGGCCACCACAGAGCTATGCACAGCGTATTATAGCGCAATAGAGCGAAGAAATTCACCGAATGACAGCGTATAGCACAAAAGTTAAGGTAACATATGCCAAGCATGCCAAACGTAACATAACCAAACGTAACCAAACCCAACCTAACATGTAGAGGACATTATTTCTAGCATCCGCAGAGACAAGCAGAGTGTACTAGAGAACAACAGTGCGCAGATATCCTGCGCATTGCAGTGTATAGCATAAAAGTCAACGACATCACGACCTAACATGACCTAACATAAACTAACCGAAAGTAGCATTGCTGAACATGACGTGCCGCGACCACCATTCCTGGCCTCCCCAGTGCTAAGCAGGATACAGTGGAGTACTGGCGAGTGCAGAAATACACCGAAAAACAGTGCATATCACGAAAGCCAAAGCTATTCTGTCCTAAGCTAACCAAACGCATCATAAGCGGACGAAAACCTGACGTGCCGCGACAGCAACTGCTGGCTTCAGGAGAGCTAAGCGGAGTATAGCAGGGCAATGCAGAACGTTGAAATAGTAGGAATAGCAGCGTACAGCTCAGAGGTCAAAGCTATCCAGACAAAACCTATCCAAGCCTAACCCAACCTATTCTAACATAACCCAACTTAACGCTCGGCGGCCAGAATTTCTAGCATCCCCAGAGACAAGCAGAATACACTACATCTCAGTAGGGCGCAGAAATCCACCACATTGCATTGCATAGCACAAAAGTGGAAGATACCCTAGACTTACCTCTCCTAACCTAACACACCCATACGTAGTGTAACTCAACATAACGCGACGACACCAATATTGCTAGAGCCCCAGAGCCAAGCAGAACGTATTAGAGCACAGTAGGATGCAGAAATGCACCCCATTGCGATATATAGCACAAATGTCAGGGATACCCTAACCAAACATGACCTAACCTGACCTAACCAAACGAAGTCTAACACAACGTAACTTGCCCGGCTGCTATTGATGGCCTCCGCGCGTCAAGCAAAGAACGTTAGAGCACATTAGAGAGCAGAAATCCATGGAATAGCAGTGTGTAGCACAAAAGTGGGAGTAGCCCCTCCTAACCCAGACAAACGTAACACGCCCTGACGTAACATACCTCAACATAACATTACGAGATCACTATTGCTGGTATCCACAGAGACAATCAGAAAGTACAAGAGCAGAGTAGAGCGCAGAAATCCACCACATTGCAGTGAATAGCACAAAACCCGTAAATATCCTAGCCTAATATGGCCTAACCAAACCTACCAAAACGTAGCACAGCTCAACATGACGTGCCGCGACCAATGCTCCTGGCCTTCCCAGAGTAATGCTGAATATAGTAGAGCAGAATAGATCACAGGAATCCTCCGCAGAACAGTGTATTGCACCAAAGTCAAAGCTAAGCGGACCAAATATTCCCCAACATGACCTAACCGATCGTAACATAACTAAGCCCAACGTTCGGCGGCCACTATAGCCTGCACCCAAAGAGTCGAGCTGGGTAAAGTAGAGCAATGTAAAGCACAGAGATCCACCGAATAGCAGTGTATCACACATAAGTCGAAGATATTCTAACCTAACCTGACCTAGCCTAACATAGCCGAACGTGCCATAGCTCAACGCAGCGTGCCGAGATCACTTCTCCTGGCCTTCCAAGAGTCACGTAGAATGCAGTAGACGATCACTTCTCCTGGCCGTCCAAGAGTCACGTAGAATGCAGCAGAGCACAGTAGGTCAAAGAAATCCGCTTGACAACAGTGTACGACGCGAAAGACAAAACCATCCTGCCCAAACATAACCTAACGTATCCTAAGCTAACGCATCCTGACTCGACATGGCGTGCCACGACCACCATTTCTCGCCCACCATGGGTCGTGCTGAGTACAGTAGAGCAATGTGAATCGCAGCAATCCACCAAATAGAAGTGTACAGCACAAAACTCAAAGAAATCCAGACCGAACCTTCCTAACCTAACCTAACGATACTTAACATAGCTCAGCCTACCGTGCCGAGACCACTATTACTGGAACCCCTTAGCCAAGCATAGCATATTGGAGCACATTGGAGGGTAGAAATAAACCGAACAACAGTGTACAGCACAAAACTTGAAGTAGCCTATCCTAACCTAGGCAAACGTAACATATCCAAACATAACCCAAATAAACCTAACATGACGAGGCCACCATTGCCGTCTTCCACATGGACAAGCAGAATGTACTAGTGCACAGCGGTGCGCAAAAATCCACCGCATTGCAGTGAATAGCACAAAAGTCAAAGATATGCTAACCTAACCTGTCCTAACCTAACCAAACCAAACTTTATATAGCTCAACCTAGGCTGCCGAGAGAGCTACTGCTGGCCTTCCCAGAGGCAAGCAAAATATATTAGAGCACTCTGGAAGGCTAAAATCCACCGAATAGCAGTGTACAGCGCAAAACTCCAGGTTACCTTATCCTAACTTAACCAGAAGTAACATAAAGTGCGTAAAATGCCTGAATCTGACGCGCCGAGAACACAATTGCCGGCCTCCACAGAGCCAAGCAGTATATACTAGAGCACAGGAGACCGCAGCAATCCACAGCATTGCTGTGTATAGCGCAAAAGTCAAAGTTATCCTATCCCAACATGACCTAACCCAACCTAAGCGATCGTAGTATAACTCAACACAGCGGGCCACGGCCACTGTTGCTTGCCTCCCCAGATTCGAGCAGAGTGAACTAGAGCAATTTAGGGCGCAGGAATCCACCGAATAGCTGTGTATTACACAAGTGTCAAGGGAATCCTAACCGAACATTCCCAAACTAACCCAACGGGACGTAGTCTAACTCAACATAACGTGCCGTGACCGCTATTTACGGCCTTCGTGTGGCCAAGCCAAGCATATTAGAGCACACTAAGGCACAAAAATACAACGAATAGCATTGTATGGCACAAAAGTCAAAGTAACCTATCCTAACGTAGCCAAACGTGGCATGTATGAACGTAACATAACTAAACGTAACATGACGAGATCACATTAGCTGGATCCCCAGATCCAAGCAGAACATACTACAGCACACAAGAGCGCAGATGCGCACCTAATAGCAGAGTGTAGCACAAAAGTCAAGGCTATCCTATCATAATGCATCCCGTCTTAACATAACCAAACGCAGCATAACTCGATCTATCGTACCGCAACCGCTATTGCTGGCCTCCTCAGAGTCCAGCAGAGCGTACTAGAGGACAGTAAGGCGCAGAAATTAATAAAATCGCTTTTTATGGCACAAAAGTCATATCTATCCAAACCTAGCCCAAGCTAACGTAACCTAACTAACCGAAG
>NW_016934612.1:0-459 GCF_001483705.2 Eufriesea mexicana
ACGTGTAGTATGTGCATGTGTAATATGACAGGAGAGACGTTTAGCACTCCCTTAAACAAAGTGAGAAACACATATAACTGTTACATGTAAGTATATATCTTGTGTATAAGTATATACATCTTTTGTTTAATGAGGTTCTTTAAATATCTAAAGAATATTTTCTGAGAAAATCAATAAAGGTACCATAAAAACAGGTTATCTTAAATCAAAAAAAATTTTATGATTAAATACTTAAGCGATTAAGGAAGTAATTTTTATTAATTTTTAAATTAACGTAAACTGATAGTGAATCAATCGATGAAGGTGTCCAAAAGAATCATTTGATCCTTTCTTCATCTGTTTTAAAGAGTTTTAAAGAGTTCTCACTTTCCTTTTACAAATAACAAATATTTGTAGCGAATGTAGGTTGGAAGGAAACAATGTAGGTGGGTAGTAAACAATATAGGTAGGAAGGAAACA
>NW_016934613.1:0-2775 GCF_001483705.2 Eufriesea mexicana
GTTACGTTTTGCTATGTTATGATTTTTTAGTTTAAGACTGGAGAGCATTGCCCATTTTGCAATTCACAGATATTCTGTGGATGTCTGCAATCTACTGTGCTCTAGTATCTTCAGCTTGGAAACGGGGAGGCCAAAAATAGTGGTCGCGGCAAGACATGTAGTATTATGCTGCGTTTGGTTGTGTTACGATTATTCAGGATAGGGCAGGAAAGCTTTGCAGAGGTACATGGTGGATTTCTGCGCTCCGCTGTGCTCTAGTATGTTCAGTTTGGATTCGGGGAGCCCTGAAGTGATGGTCATGGCACGTTACGTTGAGTTAGGATACGTTTGGCTAGGATAGGTTATGCCATGTTTGAAAAGGCTTTCGTGCTATACACTGCTACTCAGTGGATTTCTGCTCACTACGCTCCTATAATATGTTCAGCTTGGCTCTGGAGAGTCCAGCGATTGTGGTCGCGGCACGCTGCATTGTGTAATGTTACGTTTGGTTATTTTTGGAGTGGTTGTGTTAGGATAGAATAGCTTTGAGTTTCATGATATTCACTGCTATTCGGTAGATTCCTGCGCTCTACTGTGCTCTAGTATGCTCTACTTGGATCCGGAGAGGCCAGTAATGTTCGTCCCGGCACGTTAGGTTAAGTTGGGTTGCGCTTAGCTATGTTACCTTTGGCTATGTTAGGATAGAGTATCTTTGACCTTTGTGGTATACAATGCTCTGCGGCGGATTTGTGCGCTCTACTGTGATCTAGCATATCCTGCTTATCTATTGGGAAGCCGGCAATAGCGGTCTCGGCACATTAGGTGGAGATATGTTACGCCAGATTATGCTACGTTTGGCTTGGTTAGGATATGGTAGATTAGAGTTTTGTGCTGTACACAGCTTTTCGGTGCATTTCTGTGCTCCACATAGCTCTACTAGCGCATTCTTGGCTCTGGGCATGCTAGCAATGGTGGTCGTGGGAGGTTGGTTTAGTTAGGTTCTGTTTGGTTATGTTAGGGTAGCCTGAGCTTTGTCAGGATGGCCTCGAATTTTGTGCTTTACACCGCCCTTCTGTGGATTTCAGCATTCTAGTCTGCTCTAGTACATTCTGCTTGGATATGTGGAGGCCAGCAACAGTGTTCCCGGCACGATATTCTGAGTAACGTTCCATTTGGTTATGTTACGTTTGGCTACGTCAGGATAGGATAGCTTTGATTTTCGTGCTATAAACTGCTCTTCGGTGGATTCCCGCACTCTACATTGCTCTAGTGTACCCTGCTCGACTATCGCGAGGCCAGCAATAGTAGTCGTGGCTCGTTAGGTTTAGTTGGATTACGCTTGGTTAGGTGAGGTTACGATAAGTTTAGTTGGGTAGCCTTGACTTTCGAGCTATACCCTGTTATGCTGTGCATTCCCGCGCTCTACTCCAACCCAATATCTTCCGCTTTGCCCTAGGGAGGCCAGCAACGACGGTCACGGCATGTTAGTTTGAGTTAGGTCACGTTTGGCTATGTTTCGTTCGGCTAGGTTAGGTCATGATAGCTTTAAATTCTGTGCTATACACTGCTTTTCAGTGGATCTCTGCGCTCTATTGTGTTCTATTGTATTCTGCTTGGCGATAGGGCGGCAAACAGTGATGGCCGCGTCATATTCGGTTTGGTCAGAATACGTTTGGTTACGTTACGTTTGGTTAGGTTAGGATAGGTTACCTTTGTCTTTTGTGGTATATTTCTGCGTTCTACTCTTCTCTAATATGTTCTGCTTGGCTCTGGGGAGGCCAGCAGTGGTGGTCGCGGCACGTTTGGTTGAGTAAAGTTACGTTTGGTTATTTTAGGATTGGCTAGGTCAGGACAGATTATCTGACTTTTACGCTAAACACTACTATTCGGTGAACTCCCTGCGCTCTGCTGTGCTCTAATACATTCTGCTTGGATCACGGGAGGCCAGTAATGGTGGTCTCGGCACGTTGGGTTGAGTTACGTTAAGTCTGGTTATGTTACATTCGGTTAGGTCAAGATAGGATAGCTGTGAGTTTTGAGCTGTACGCTCCTATTCGGTCGATTTCTGCGCTCCACATTGCTCTACTAGCGTCTTCTTGGCTCCGGGGATGCCAGCAATAGTGGTCGTGACAGGTTTGGTTTAGTTATGTCTTATATGGTTAGGTTAGGTTATGCAATGTTTGGTCAGGATGGCCTTGAATTTTGTGCTGGACACCGCTATTCTGTGGATTTCGGCACTCTACGCTGCTCTAGCACATTTTACTCGGCCATGGGGAGGTCAGGAGCATTGGTGTCGGCACAATAGGCTGAGTTATGTTCCGTTTGGTTATGTTACGTTTGATTAGGTTAGGACAGGAAAACTTTCATCTTTGTGCTATAAACTGCTGTTCGTTGGATTCTTGCTCTCTACATTGTTCTTGTGCACTGTGCTCTACTCTCTGGAGGCCAGCAGTAGTGGCCGTGGCACGTTGGGTTTAGCTGGATTACGTTCGTTTATGTAAGGTTGCGCTATGTTTGGTCACGATAGCTTCGACTTTCGTGCTCTACACTGTGAGTCGGTGGATTCCTGCAGCCTACACTCCACTAAGGTGCCCTGTATGGTACTGCGGAGGTCAGAAATAGCGGGCGCGGTACGTTAAGTTGAGTTGTGTTACGTTTGATTATTTAACGAACGGTTAGGTCAGGATAGCTTAGCCTCGACTTTTGGCCTATACACCGCTGTTCGGTGGACTTCTGCGCTCTAATGTGCCCTAGTATATACCTCTTGTATCCAGGGAGGCTAGCAATATTGCTCCT
>NW_016934613.1:9118-13695 GCF_001483705.2 Eufriesea mexicana
ATCCCATCGTTTATGCTAGAAAGCATGCTCACCACGATATTAGTCGAGGCTGTCAATAAAATTGGACTCTCCAGTCAGACCCTGATGCATTGCAATGGCTGCAGCACGCCAAAAGTATCTTTCCTCCGTATTTATTCAGGAAATTTTGCTCACGACGAAACTAGTCGAGAATGTCCATAAAATTGAACTTTCCAGTCCGATTCTATTGCATTGCAATGGCTGTAGCACGCCAAGATTATCTTTCTCCCTTATGTATGCCAGAATGCTTGCTCACCACAATATTAGTCGAAAATGACAATGAAGTTGAACTTTCCAGTCAGATTCTGCTGCGTTGCTGCGGCTATAGCACGCCAATAGGATCTATCCTCCTTATTTATGCAAGGGAGCTTGATCATGACGGTAATAATCGAAAATGTCAATAAAATTGAAATTTCCAGTCAGACACAGTTGCGTTGCTATGTCTATATCTCGCCAATAGGATCTTTCCTCCTTACTTATGCGAGAAAGCTTGCTCTCAGCGTTATTAGTCGAAAATGTCAATAAAATTGTCCTTTCCAGCCAGATTCTATTGCATTGCAATGGTTATAGCACGCCAATAATGTATTTCCCCCTTATTTATGCGAGAGAAATTGCTGACCACGATATTAGTTCAGGATGTCAATAAAATTGAACTTTCGAGTCAGATTCTACTGCATTGCAATGGCTACATCACGCCAACAGTATCTTTCCCCCTTATTTATGCGAGAGAAATTGCTGACCACGATATTAGTTCAGGATGTCAATAAAATTGAACTTTCGAGTCAGATTCTACTGCATTGCAATGGCTACATCACGCCAACAGTATCTTTCCCCCTTATTTATTCAAGAAATTTTGCTCACCACGATGTTAGTCGAGGATGTCAATAAAATTGTAATTTCCAGGCAGATTCTATTACATTGCAACGGTTATAGCACGCCAATAGTGTATTTCCCTCTTATTTATGCGAGAAAGGTTACTCACGATGATATTATACGAAAATGTCAATGAAATTGAACTTTCTTGCCAGATCCTATTGCATTGCAATGGCTATATAGCGCCAAGTGAATCTATGCTCCTTATTTTGGCGAGAAAGTTTGCTAGCCAGGTTATTATTCGAAAATGTCAACAAAATTGTACTTCCCAGTCAGATTCTACTGCATTGCAACGACTACAGCACGCCAAAAGTATGTATCGTCGTCATTTATGCGAGAAAGCTTGCTCACCACGATACTAGCCGAAAATGTCAATGGAATTGAACTTTCTAGAGAGATTTTATTGCACTATACGGACTGTAGCACGCGAATAGAATAAATCCCCCTTATGTATGCAGAAAAGCATGCTCACCACGATATAGCTCGAAAATGCCGATAAAATTGAACTTTTCGGTAAGATTCTATTGCATTGCAACGGTTATAGCACGCCAACAGTGTATTTCCTCCTTATTTATACCAGAAAGATTGCTCCCCGCAATATCAGTGGGAAATGTCAATAAAATTGTGCTCTACAGTCAGATTCTATAGCATTGCAACGTCTACAGCACGCCAAAAGTATCTTTCCTCCTTATGTAATAACAAAAGCTTGCTCGCGGCAATCTTACTCGAAAATGTCAATAAAATTGAACTTAACAGCCAGATTCTATTGCATTGCATTGGCTATATCACGCCAAGTGAATTTGTCCCACTCATCCATGCGAGAAAGATTGATCATCGCGATATTCGACAAAAATTTCAATTAAATTGAACTTGGCAGTCACACTCGATTGCATAGCAATGGCTACAGCAAGCCAATAAGATCCTTCCACCATATTTATGCGAACAGGTTTGCTCACAGCGATATTTGTGGAAAATGACAATAAGATTTAACTTTCCGGTCAGTTTCTATTGCACTGCAATGGCTATATATCGCCTATAGAATCTTTCCCCCTTATTTATGCGAGAAAGCTTGCTCACCGCGATATTAATAAAAAATGTCGATAAAATTGAACTTTGCATTCAGATTCTATTTCATTGCAATAGCTACAGCACGCCAAAAGTATCTTTCCTCAGTATTTATTCAGGAAAGTTTGCTCACGACGAAACTAGTCGAGAATGTCAATAAAATTGATCTTTCCAGTCAGATTCTGTTGCGTTGCTGTGGCGATAGCACTCCAATAAGATCTAACCCATCGTTTATGCAAGAAAGCATGCTCACCACGATATTAGTCGAGGATGTCAATAAAATTGGACTTTCCAGTCAGACTCTGCTGCATTGCAATGGCTACAGCACGCCAAAGTGATCTTTCCTCCTTCCTAATGAATGAAAGCTTGCTCTCCAGGATATCAGTCGAAAATACTAATAAAATTGAGCTTTCCAGTCCGATTCTATTGCATTGCAATGGCTGTTGCACGCCAAGATTATCTTTCTTCCGTAAGTATGCAAGAATGCTTGTTCACCACAATACTAGTCGAAAATGACAATGAAGTTGAACTTTCCAGTCAGATTCTGTTGCGTTGCTGCGGCTATAGCACGCCAATGGGATCTATCCTCCTTATTTATGCAAGGAAGTTTGATCATGACGATAAAAATCGAAAATGTCAATAAAATTGAAATTTCCAGTCAGACACAGTTGCATTGCTATGTCTATATCTCGCCAATTGAATCTTTCCTCCTTATTTATGCGCGAAAGCTTGCTCTTCGCGTTAATAGTCGAAAATGTCAATAAAATTGTACTTTCCTGCCAGATTCTGTTGCATTGCAATGGTTATAGCACGCCAACAATGTGTTTCCCCCTTATTTTTGCGAGAAAAATTGCTGACCACGATATTAGTCGCGGATGTCAAGAAAATTGAACTTTCGAGTCATATTCTTCTGCATTCCAATGGCTATATCACGCCAATAGAATCTTTCCTCCTTATTTATGCGAGAAAGATTGATCATCGCGAAGTTCGTCTAAAATGTCAATAAAATTGAACTTTCCAGTCAGATTCAGTTGCGTTACTATGTCTATATCTCGCCCATAGGATCTTTCCTCCTTCTTTATGCGAGAAAGCTTTCTCTCCGCGTTGTTAGACGAAAATGTCAATAAAATTGTAATTTCCAGGCAGATTCTATTACATTGCAATGGTTATAGCACGCCAATAGTATGTTTCCCCCTTATTTATGCGAGAAAGGTTACTCACGATCATATGACACGATAATGTCTATGAAATTGAACTTTCCTGCCAGATCCTATTGCATTGCAATGGCTATATAACGCCAAGTGAATCTATGCTCCTTATTTTGGCGAGAAAGCTTGCTAGCCAAGCTATTATTCGAAAATGTCAACCATATTGTACTTTCCAGTCAGATTCTATTGCATTGCAACGACTACAGCACGCCAAAAGTAAGTATTGTCATCATTTATGCGAGAAAGCTTGCTCACCACGATACTAGCCGGAAATGTCAATGGAATTGAACTTTCTACACAGATTTCATTACATTATACTGACTGTAGCACGCCAATAGAGTAAATCCTTCTTATGTATGCAGAAAAGCATGGTCACCACGATGCTAGTCGAAAATGTCAATAAAATTGAGGTTTCCAGTCAGATTCTATTGCATTGCAATGGCTATAATACGTCAATAGAACATTTCCCCCACATTTATGCGAGAAAGCATGCTCACCACGATATTGCTCGAAAATGCCGATAAAATTGAACTTTTCCGCAAGATTCTACTGCATTGCAACGGCTATAGCACGCCAACAGTGTATTTCCACCATATTTATACCAGAAAGATTGCTCCCCGCAATATCAGTGGGAAATGTCAATAAAATTGTGCTTTACAGTCAGATTCTATAGCATTGCAACGTCTACAGCACGCCAAAAGTATCTTTCCTCCTTATGTAAAAACCAAAGTTTGCTCGCGGCAATCTTACTAGAAAATATCAATAAAATTGAACTTACCAGCCAGATTCTACTGCATTGCAATGGCTACAGCACGCTAAAAGTATCTCTCCCCCGTATTTATGCGAGAAAGCTTGTTCGCCAGGATATTAGCCGAGGATGTGCTTAAAATTGAAAATGCCTGTTTGATTTTATTGCATTGCAATGGCTATAGCGACCCAATAGTATTTTCCCTCCTTATTTATGCGAGAAGGTTAGCTCAGCACGATATTAGTCAGAAATATTAATGAAATAGAACTTTCCCGTCGGACTCTATTGCATTGCAATGGCTACAGCACGCCAAAAGTATCTTTCCTCCGTATTTATTCAGGAAAGTTTGCTCACGACGAAACTAGTCGAAAATGTCCATAAAATTGAACTTTCCAGTAAGATTCTATTGCATTGCAATGGCTATATAGCGCCTGTAGAATATTTCCCCTTCATTTATGCGAGAATGCTTGCTCACCACGATATTAGTCGAAAATGCCAATAAAATTGAACTTTCCAGTCAGTTTCCATTGGATTGCCATGGCTATATCTCGCCAATAGAGCCTTTCCCCCTGAATTATGTGAGAAAGCTTGCTCACCACGATATTATTCGAAAATGTCAATAAGGTTGAAGTTTCCAATTAGATTCTATGGCATTACAATGGCTA
>NW_016934613.1:18358-19086 GCF_001483705.2 Eufriesea mexicana
TCCATGCAGATTTTACTGCATTGCTATGGCTACAGCACTCCAAAAGTATCTTTCCTCCGCATTTATTCAGGAAACTTTGCTCACGACGAAACTAGTCGAAAATATCAATAAATTTGAACATTCCAGTCAGTTTTTGTTGCTTTGCAATGGCTATATCTCGCCAATAGAATCTTTCATCCTTGTTTATGCGATGAAGCTTACTCACAGCGATATTAGACGAAAATGTCAATAAAATTGATCTTTCAAGTCCGTTTCCAATGCACTTCAATGGCTACAGCACGACAAAAGTATCTTTCCTCCGTATATGTTCCGGAAAGCATGCCCATAGTGTTATTAGTCGAAAATGTCAATGAAATCGAGCTTTCCAGTCACATTCTATTGCATTGCAATTGCTATATAGCGCCAATAGCATCTTTCCCCCTCAATGATGCAAGAAAGCTTGCGCACCACGATATTAGTCGAAAAAGCCAATAAAATTGAACTTTCCTGTCAGATTCTTTGCATTGCAATGGTTATAGCACACCAATGGTGTATGTCCTCCTTATTTATGCGAGAAAGTTAGCTCAATACGATATTTTTCGAAAATAACAATAGAATTGAAGTTTCCAGTCAAATTCTTCAGCATTGCAATGGATGTAGCACGCCTATATAATCAATATTCCTTATTTATGCGAGGAAGCATCTCCACCACGATATAAGTAGAAAATGGCAATATAATTGAACTTTCC
>NW_016934613.1:19152-20052 GCF_001483705.2 Eufriesea mexicana
CCTTATTTATGCGGGAAAGCCTGCTCACCGCGATATTAGTCGAAAATGTCAATGGAATTGAACTTTACGGTCAGATTCTATTGCATTGCAATGGCTATATTTCGCTAACAGAGTATTTTCTCCTTATTTATGCTAGAAAGTTTGCTCACCACGATATTAGACGAGGATGTCAATAAAATTGAGCTTTCCGTTCAGATTCTACAGCATTGCAATAGCTGTAGCACGCCAAAAGCACGTATCCTCCTCATGGATGCAAGAAAGCTTGTTCACCACGATATTAGTTGTTAATGTTAATAAATTTGAGCTTTCCAGTCAGAGTCTATTGCATTGCAATGGCTATATCACGCCAACAGAATCTTTCCCCAACATGTATGCGAGATAGTTTGCTCACGACGGTATTAGTCGGAAATGTCAATAAAATTGAACTTTCCAGTCAGATTCTATTCCATTGCAACGGTTATAGCACGCCAATAGAATCTATCCCCCGTATATATGCGAGAAAGTCTGCTCACCACGATATTAGTCGAGGATGTCCATAAAATTGGACTTTCCATTCAGATTCTATTGCATTGCAATGGCTATAGCACGCCAATAGAATCTATCCTCCTTACTTATGAGAGACAACTATTGTTTCACAAGCTTCTCGGCGCCAATGCGCAGCTATGCCGTACCTGGTCCATTTTTGGATATAGCGGCTGATGGTGGGTGCGAATTTAGATCATCTACAACCAAGCAAATGAACAGGTCCAACCAGCGGAGGAAGTCAACCCGCGCAGGACCCTAGTAGGCTTAAGGAGATCGCCCGGGGAGATACCCGTATTGGCTCATTTCTCTTGTGCCACTTCAGGTCTGGCATGGATATGAGATCCAACCGAAGGTCTCCATGGCCCGTTGCCACTC
>NW_016934614.1:0-321 GCF_001483705.2 Eufriesea mexicana
GATGTGTGGAAGGATGTGTGTATGGATGTATGTATGGCAGAATGTGCCTGTGTACTTATGGATTTATGTATTGATGTATGTATGGACGTGTGGATGGATGGATGGATGGACTGTTGTATGGATGTATGCATCGACGGATGTATGGATGGGTGGATGTATGGATGGATGGATGTATGGATGCCTGTATGTGTGGATGTACGAATGTATGGATGATACGGATGTATGGATGTGTGGATGTATAAATTTATGGATGTATGTATGGATGGATGAATGAATGGATGGATGTATGGATGTATGGATGTATGGACGTATGTATGGATG
>NW_016934614.1:368-1957 GCF_001483705.2 Eufriesea mexicana
GATGTATGTATGTATGTATGTATGGATGTATGGATGTATGTATGTATGTATGGTTGTATGGATGTATGGATGTGTGGATAGATGGATGTATGGATGGACGGATGTGTAGGTAGCAGGATATATGGATGGATGGATGTATTGATGTACAGATGTATGGATGATAGAAGGGAAATTTTTATGGATGTATGTGTGGATGTATGGATGGATGTGTGGCAGAATCTACCTGTGTATATATGGATATATGTATTGATGTATGTATGGACGTATGGATGGGTGGATGGATGGACTGTTGTATGGATGTATGGATCGATGGGTGTATGGATGGGTGGATGTATGGATGGATGGATGTATGGATGCATGTATGTGTGGATGTACGAATGTATGGATGATACGGATGTATGGATGTATGGATGTATATATTTATGGATGTATGGATGGATGGATGAATGAATGGATGGATGTATGGATGTATGTATGTATGGATGGATGTATGGATGTATGTATGGTTGGATGGATGTATGGATGGATGGATTTATGGATGTGTGGATGTATGGATGGATGGATGAATGGATGCATGTATGTGTGGATGTACGAATGTATGGATGATACGGGTGTATGGATGTATGGATGTACATATTTATTGATGTATGGCTGGATGGATGGATGAATGGATGGATGTATGGATGTATGGATGTATGGATGTATGTATGGATGGATGTATGGATGTATGTATGGTTGGATGGATGTATGGATGGATGGATTTATGGATGTGTGGATGTATGGATTTATGGATGTACGAATGTATGGATGTACGGGTAAATGGATGAAAGGATGTATATATGGATGGTTGTATGGATGTATGGATGTATGGGCGTAAGGGTGGATGGATGTATGGATGGTAATATGTAGTTGGCAGGATATATGGGTGGATGGATGTATTGACGTACAGATGTGTGGATGCATGAATGTATGCTTGTATGGATGTATCTATGGATGTTTGTATGGATGTATGTATGGATGTATGTATGGATGAGCGGGAAGATGTGTGTATGGATGTATGTATGCCCGAATGAACATGTGTATGTATGGATATGTGTAATGAAGTATGTATGGATGCATGGATAGGTGGATGGATGGATTGTTGTATGGATGTATTAATCGCCGGAAGTATTCATGGGAGGATGTATGGGTGGATGGATGCATGGATGGATGTATGGATGTATGTTTGGATATATGTATGGATGTACGTATGGTTGGAAGGATTTATGGATGGATGGATGGTAGTACGGTTTGATGGATTTATGTACACATGGATGTGTGGATGTATGTATGTATGTATGGACGTATGTATGTATGGATGAACGTATGGATGTTTGTATTGATGTATGTATGGATGTATGGATGGGTGGATGGATGGCTTGTTGTATAGATGTATGGATCGATGGATGTATGGATGGGTGGATGTATGGTTGGATGGATGTATGGAATGATGTATGTACGGATGGATGAAGGTATGGATGGATGGGTTTATGGATGTATTGATGTATGAATGTGTGTATGTATGGTTGGACGGATATACGGATGGCTGG
>NW_016934615.1:0-247 GCF_001483705.2 Eufriesea mexicana
ATGTATGGATGTATGTATGGACGTACGTATTTATGAATGATTGTATGGATGGATGGAAGTATGCATGTAGGGATGTATGGTTGTATGGATGTATGGATGTACTGATGTACGAATGTATGGATGTACGGTTGTGTGGATGTATATATGTATGGATGAATGGATGGATGTATGTACGTATTGACGTATGTACGGATGTATGGTTGGTTGGATGTATGAGTGGATGGATGTATGGATGGATGGATGTATG
>NW_016934615.1:1813-2255 GCF_001483705.2 Eufriesea mexicana
ATGTATGTATGGATGTGTGTATGGGTGTATGTATGGATGTGGGGATGTGCGTATGGTTGTATGTATGGATGGATGTTTGCATGTTTGGACGGATTTATGGATGTATGGATGTGTGGATGTATGGATGTACGAATGGTAGGATCTACGTATGTAGCGATGTATGGATGTACGAATATATGGTTGTACTAATGCATGGATGTATGGATATGTGGATGGATGAATGGATGGCTGGATGTACAGAAGAACGCGTGTATGTATGGATGTTTGTATGGATGAATGTATGTACGTATGCATGGATGAATGTACGGATGCTTGTATGGATGAATGTATGGGTGTATGCATGAATGTATGTATGGATGATTGTATGGATGTATGTAAGTGTGTATGTATGTATGTTTGTATTGATGTATGTATGTATGTCTGGGTGGATGGATGGACTGTT
>NW_016934616.1:0-1683 GCF_001483705.2 Eufriesea mexicana
TCAAAATCTATAACCTGTTATAGCTTGGTGAGTAGATCGCCTAACGCCTTCAATCCAATGGCACGAACATCCATCTACTTGCCAGAGATTAGGTCTAATCAAAATCTATAACCACCTACAGCTTGGTGAATAGATCGCCTAACGCCTTCAATCCGATGGCAAATACAGCCATCTACATGCCAGAGAATAAGTCTATTCAAAATCTATAAGCTGACCGCAGCTTGGCGATTAGGTCGCCTAACGCCTTCAATCTAAAGGCAAGTACAGCCATCTAGTTGCCGGATAATAGGTCTATTCGAAATCTATAACCTGTTATAGCATGGTGAATAGATCGCTTAACGCCTTCAATCCAATGGCAAGAACAGCCATCAACTTGCCAGAGACTAGGTCTAATCAAAATCTATTATCTGTTATAGCGTGGCGAATAGGGCGCCAACCGCCTTCAATCCAATGGCAAGTACAGACATCTACTGGGCAGAAAATAGGTCTATTTAAAATCTGTGACATGTTATCGCTTGGTGAGCAGACCGCCTAACGCCGACAATCCAATGGCAAGTACAGCCACCTACTTGCAAGAGAATAGGTCTATTCAAAATCTATTGTCTGTTGTAGCTTGGTGAATAGATCGCCTAACGCCTTCAATCCAATGGCAAGTACAGCCACCTACTTGCAAGAGAATAGGTCTATTCAAAATCTATTGTCTGTTGTAGCTTGGTGAATAGATCGCCTAACGCCTTCAATCCAATGGCAAGTACAGCCATCTACTTGCCAGGGAATAAGTCTATTCAAAATATGTAACTTGTTATAGCTTGGTGAATAGGTCGCCTAAGGCCTTCAGTCCAATGGCAGGTACAGCCGCCTACTTGACAGAGAATAGGTATATTGAAAATCTATAATCTGTTATAGCCTGGTGAATACATCGCCTAACGCCTTCAATACAATGGCAAGTGCAGCCAACTTGTTTCCAGAGAATAGGTCTAGTAGGAACGTATAGCCTGTAATATCTTAGTGAATAGATCGTCTAACGCCATCATTCCAATGGCAAGTGCAGCCATCTACTTGCCAGAGAATATGTCTATTCAAAATCAATAATCTGTTGTAGCTTGGTGAATAGAACGCCTAGCGCCTTCAATCCAATGGCAAGTGCAGCCATCTGCTTGCCAGAGAATAGATCTATTCAAAACCTATAATCTGTTACAGTTTGGTGAATAGGCCGCCTAACGCCTTCAATCCAATTGCAAGTACAGTCATCTACTTGCCAGAGAATAGGTCTATTCAAAATCTATAACCTGTTATAGCTTGGTGAATAGATCGCCTAACGCCTTCAATCCAATGGCAAGTACAGCCATCTACTTGCCAGAGAATAGGCCTATTCAAGGTCTATAATCTGTTATAGCTTGGTGAATAGATCGCCAGCCGCCTTCAATCCAATGGCAAGTACAGACATCTACTGGGCAGAAAATAGGTCTATTTAAAGTCTATGACATGCTATGGCTTGGTGAACAGACCGCCTAACGCCGTCAAACCAATGGCAAGTACAGCCACCTACTTGCAAGAGAATAGGTATATTCGAAATCTATAACCTGTTATAGCTTGGTGAATATATCTCTTAACGCCTTCAATCCAATGGCAAGTACAGCCATCACTTGCCAGAGAATAAGTCTATTCAAAATATGAAACCTG
>NW_016934617.1:0-13632 GCF_001483705.2 Eufriesea mexicana
AGTTTCAGTCACGCTATGTTAGGGTACCGTCAACTTATGTGCTCTACACTGCATTGCGGTGGACTTCTGCGCTCTACTGTGCTCTAGTATGTTCTGCTTGGAGCTGGGGAAGCCAGTAATTTTGTTCTGGGAATATTAGGTTCAGATAGGATACGTTCCGTTGTTTTTTATTAGCTTCGGTTTGGTTTGGGTTGTTACGACTTTTCTACTATATACTGGGATTCTATGGACTTCTGCGCTCCGCTCTCCTCTAATATGCTCTGTTTGACCCTGTGGAGGTCAGCAGTACTGGTCGCAGCACGTTAGGTTGAGTTAGATTATTTTCGGCATTGTTAGATTTAGTTGCGATAGGCGAAGATGGCTTTGACCTTTGTGCTCAACACAGATGTTCTATGGACTTCTGTGCTCTACTGCGCTCGATCATATTCAGCTTGTCTCTTGCAGAGTCAGCAGTAGTGGTCGCAGCAAGTTATGTTGAATTTGGTTACGTTCGGGTATATAACGATTGGATACGCCAGGAGAGGATAGATCTAACTTTCGTGGCATGCATTGATGTTCGGCGGACTTCGGAGCTCCACATAGCTTGGCCCTGTGAAAGGTAGCAACAGTGGTCTAGGCAAGTTATGCGGAGTTAGGCAACGTTTGCATTTGTTAGTTGTAGGTCCGGTTATGTTAGGATAACTTTGACTTTTGTGCTTAGACCGAAACGACGCTTATATCTGTGATACTCTGTGCTGTAGTATATTCTGCTTGGATCTGCGGAGGTCAATAATAGTGGTGTAGGGCAGTTAGGTTGAGTTAGGTTATCTATGGTTATGCTGCGTTCGGTTAGGTTAGGCAAGGATAGCTTTGACTTTTGTGCTAGACACTGCTATTTGGCCGATCTCTACAAAGTACTGTGATCAAGCATGCTCGGCTTTGCTGTAGTGAGGCCAGAAACGGTGGCAGCTGCGCGTTAGGCTGGGTTAGGTTTCGTTTGACTAGGTTAGGTTTGGCCACGTTATGTTACGGTATCTTTGACTATCGTGCTTTACACTGCAATGTGTAGGATTTCTGCGCTCTATTGTGCTATGGCATACTCTGATTGGCTCTGCCGTGGTCAGCAATACCGGTCTAGGCACGTTCGGCTGAGTAATGTTACGTTTGGATATGTTAAGCAAGGATTACTCCCACTTTGGCGCTGTAAGCTGCTGTTCGTAGGAATTCTGCTCACTACTGCGATCTAATATGTTCTGCTTTGCTCTGGCGATGTCAGAAATAGTGGTATCGGCTCGGTAGCATTAGTTATTCCACGTTTGGTTATTTAGGTTAGGTCAGGTTAGGTTAGGACATATTCGACCTTTCTGCTTCACGCTGCTATTTGGTGGCTCTCCGCGCTCCACTGTGCACTAGTATATTCTGCTTGGCAGTGAGGATTGCAGCAACAGCGGTCTCGGCACGTTCGGTTACGTTTGGGTACGTTTGACGGTATTAAGTTTGGATAGGTTAGGAGAGGATAGCTATGAATTTTGCTCTACACACTGCTATCCGGTGCACTTCTGGTATCTACATTGCTCTGCTGTACTCTGGCCGAATCTGGAGTTGCCAGTAGTCCCGGCAGGTTAGTTTGATTCAGGCTACGTTCGGCTATGTTACGCTCGGATATGGTAGGAGATGATAGTTTGGCTTTTGCGCTATATACTGCTATTCGGTGTACTACTTAGCTATGCTGTGCTCTAATATGCTCTGCTTGGCTTTGGGAGGCCAGCAATACTTGTCGCGGCAGGTTAGGTTGAGTTAGTTTCCGTTCGGCCGGGTTACATAACTTTGGGTTGGGTTAGGATATCTTTGAAATTTGTTGCTCAACGGAGCTACCCTGTGGACCTCTGGGTTCTACTGTGCTCTATCATATACCGCTTGCCTCTGCGAGCGCCAGTAGTAGTGGTCGTGGCGCGTTAGGTTGAGTTGGGTCACGTTTGGTTAGGTTCGGTTTATTTGGGTTAGATTAGGATATTTTTGACTTCTGTTCCGTACACTATAATGAGGTGGACTCCTGCGATCCGCTGTGCTCTAGTATGTTCTGTCTGTCCACGTGGATGTCAGCAATAGTGGTCTCGGCACATTAGGTTGAGGTAGGATACGTTTGGCTATGTTACGTTTCATCCGGTTGGGTATGGATAGTTTCGGCTTTCTGTTATAAACAGCGATTCTATGCATTTCTGCAATCTACTCTCCTCTAATACGCTCTGCTTGACCCAGCGGATGTCAGCACTGTTGGCGGAGGCACGTTTGGTTGAATTAGATTACGCATGGTTAGGTTAGGTTGACTTTCTTTGGTTATGGTAGCTATGACTTTTGCGCTATACACTGCTATTCGGTGGATTTCAGCGCTCTACTGTACTCCAATGGATTTTGCTTCGATCTGTGGAGGGCATCGACTGTGGTCGCGGCACATTATGTTGTGTTAGGCTACGTCTCGTTTGCTTATGTTAGGTCAGGTTATGTTGGGATATCTTCGACCATTGTGCTATACGCTACTATTTGGCGGCTTTAGGCGTTCTACTGCGCTCCACTGCATACTGCTCGTCTCTGGCTAGGCCAGCAGTAGTGGTCTCGGTAGGCGTTCCACTGCGCTCCACTGCATACTGCTCGTCTCTGGCTAGGCCAGCAGTAGTGGTCTTGGTATGTTAGTTTCAGATGGACGGTTGTTTTGGCTTGTGTAAGGTGTGATATGCTTCGATTTTTAGTGGACGGTTGTTTTGGCTTGTGTAAGGTGTGATATGCTTCGATTTTTCTGCTATAAACAGCGATTCTGTGGATTTCTGCGCAATACTCTCCTTTATTATGCAGTGCTTGGCTCTGTGGAGGACAGTAATAATTGTCCCGGCGTGTTTGGTAGAGTCAGGTTACGTTTGGCTACGCTTGGTTAGGATAGCTTTGACTTTTGTGCTATACACTGATATCCGGTAGATATCTGCGCTCTACTGTGCTCCAGTGTGTTTTGCTTGGCTCTGTGGAGGTCAGCAATATTGGCCGCGGCACGTTAGGTTTAGTTATGTTACGTTTAGTTATGCTGCGTTTGGCTAGGTTAGGCTTGGATAGCATTGACTTATGTGCTATGCGCTGCTGTTCGGTGGATTTCTACGCTAGCCGTGCTCGAGAATGCTCTGCTTGACCCTTGTAAGGACATCAATAGTGGTCTCGGCAAGTTAGGTTGAGCTATGTTACGTCTGATTAGGGTAGTCCTACTTGGGTTAGGTTAGGGTAGCATCGGCTTTTGTGCTATACACTGCCCTTAGGTTGTTTTCTACGCTCCACTGTGCTCTAATATGTTCCGGCAGGATATGCGGATGCCAGCAATGGCGGTGTCGACTTGTTTGCTTGAGTTATGCTTCGTTTGGCTATGTCAGGTTTGCCTTGGATAGTTTTGGACAGTCTTGACTTGTTGGTATGTGCGGCTGTTCGGTGGATTTCTACATTCTACTATGCTTTACTATATTTTGCTTTGCTGTGCGAGGGCAACTATGGCGGTCTCGACGCGTTAGAGTGAGTTAGGTTACGTTTGGGCACGTTAGGATAGTATGGCTTCGACTTTTGTGCTTTACAAAGCTATTCGGTGGACTTCTACGCTCTACTGTGCCCTACTATATTTCGCTTGGACCTGTAGTGCCCAGCAATGGTGACAGCGGCACGTAGGGTTGAGTTTGGTTTCGTTCGGCTGAGTTACGTTAGCTTGTCTTAGGTTCGGGTAGCTTTGTGTATTCTGCTGTACACTGCGATTCTATGGATTCCTGCGCTCTACTGTGCTCTACCATATTCTGCCTGTCCCAGCGGACGCAAGCAGTAGTGGTCGCGGAACTTTAGAATGAATTATATTAGGTTAGGCTGGGTTAGGTTAGTTCATGTTTGACCAGGTTAACTTTGACTTTTGCGATATACAATGCAATGTGGTGGACTTCGGCGACCTACACTGCTCCAGTACGCTCTGCTTGGCTCTTAGGAGGCCAGAAATATTGGTCTCGGCACATTAGGATGGGATAGGCTACGTTAGGTTCGGATAGGCTACGTTATGTTAGGTTACGTCTGCTTCCGTTATGTTTGGTAGCTTCTCCTTTTCTGATGTAACCTGCGATTCTATGGATTGCGACGCACTATTCTCCTGTGATATGCCCTGCTTGGCTCTACGGAGGCCACCAATAGCTGCCGCGGCACGTTAGACTGTGATAGATTGCTTTTGGCTAGGTTACGTTACGCTGGGTTAGGTTAGGATGGCTATGACTTTGCTGCTGCAGGCTGCTAGTCAATGGACTTCTGCGCTCTACTGTGCTCTATCACTCTCCGCTGGTCTCTGGGGACGGCTGGAATAGCGGCGACGTCACATTATGTTGTGTCATGTTACGTTCGGTTTTGTAAGGTTGGTTAGGTTTGGCAAGGGTAGCAGTGGCTTTTGTGCTATACACTGCTATCCGGAGTATTTCTGCGCTCTATTGTGCTCCAGTATGTTCTACTTGGCTCCGGAGGGCCGGCGATTTTGGTCTCGGCACGACAGGCTAAGTTAGACTACGTTTGGTTAGATTAAGTTGGGTAATGTTGGTTTAGGATGACATTTACTATTGTGCTTTACCGTGCAGTGCTGCCGATTTCTGCGCTCCACTGTGCTCTGGTATATTCTGACGGGCTGTAGGAGGTCAGGAAGTGTGATCGCGGCACAGTAGGTTTTGTTATGTTACGTTTGGTTGTGTTAGGTCAGGTTAAGTTACGTCAGGATGGCTTCGACTTTTGTGATATACACGGCCATTCGGTGGCTTTCGGCTCTCTACTGTGCTCTAGCGTATTCTGCTTAGCTCCGGGGACGACAGCAATTATGGTGTCGGTATATTAGGTTGTGTTATTCTACGTTTGTATTTGTTATGATAGCTTTGGTTTGGAACGGAGAGCCTTGATTTCGTGCTCTACAGAGCGATTCTATGGATTTCTGTGCTCGACCCTCCTATACTGCGACCTGCCTTTCTGCGGGGAGGCCAGCATTGGTGGTCGCGTCAGGTTATGTTAGGTTAGAGTACGTTTGGCTTTGTCACGGTTGGTTTGGTTAGGAGAGGACAACTCCGACTTTTGTGCTGTACACCGCAATGCAGTCGATTACTGTGCTCCACTGTGCTCTAGCATGTTCAACTCGGCTCTGGGGAGCCAAGAAATAGTGGTCTCGGCACGTTAGGTTTTGTTAGGCTACGTTCGGCTATGTTACGTTTGGTTGGATAAGGATATGGTAGCTTTGACCATTGTTCTGTGCACAGCGATTCTGAGGGCATCTGCTCTGTACTCCCCTTTAATATGTTTTGCTTGGCTCCTGAAGTGCAGCAATGGGGGTCTCGGCAATCTAGGGTATATTGGGTTATGTTTGGTTAAGATAGGTCAGGATAGCATTGACGCTTCTTCCTTACGCTGCGTTTCTATGAATTTCTGCGCCCTGCTCTCCTCTGATATGTCTTTCTTGGCTCCGGGACGGCCGGCAACAGTGTCGGCGGCCCGTTAGGTTGAGATAGATTACATTTGTCAGTGTTAGGTTACGTTGGTTTAGTTTAGCATAGCTTTGACTTTTCTGCTGCAAACTGCTATTCTATTGACCTATGCAATCCACTGTACTCTATCACTCTCTGATGGCCCTGGGGACGCCAGAAATTGTCGCCGCGTCACGTTAGGCTGAGTCATGCTACGTTCGGTAAGGTTGTTTGTTTACGTATATTTCGGGCCGAATTGGCTTTTGCGCTATACACTGCTAATCAGTGGACATCTACCCTATACATTACCATACTCTACCCTGCTCGGTTCTGGGGAGGACGGTATTAGTGGTCTCGGAACGATATGTTTAGTTGGACTACGTTTGGATAGGCTTTGATGGATTTGATTAAGACTGTATAACCATGACTTCGTGCTATACACTGCCGTTCTATGGATATCTGGGCACCACCCTCCTCTAATGCGATCTGCCTTTCTGTGGGGAGGACAGCAATGGTGGTCGCGGCACATTAGGTTGAGTTACTCTACGTTTGACTACGTCACGATTGGTTACGTTAGTAGAGGAAATCTCCGACTTTTGTGCTGTACACTGCAATGCAGTCGATTACTGCGCTCGACTGTGCTCCAGTATGTTCTGCTCGGCTCTGGGGAGCCAAGTAATGGTGGTCTCGGCTGATTAGCTTGTGATGGACTACGTTCGGTTATGTTACGTTTGGTTTGGTTAGGAAAGGATAGCTTTGACTATTGTGCTATACACTGCTATGTTTTGGATTACTGCGCTCCAGTGTGCTCTAGTATATTCTGCTCGGCTAAGGGGATCCAAGGAATAGCAGTCTCGGCACGATAAATTCTATTAAGCTACCTTCGTTTATGTTACGTTTGGATAGGTTAGGCGAGCTTCGACTATTGTATTATGCACTGCGATTCTGTGAGTTTCCGCCCTCTACTTTCCTCTAGTGTCTCCTGCTTGTCTCTGTTGATGGCAGGAATAGTGGTCCCGGCACGTTAAGGTGAGTTATGTTACGTTTGGTTGGGTTATGACAGGATAGCTCTGGCTTTTGCGACATGGACTATTATTCGGCGGATTTCTACCCTCTGCATTGTAATACAATGCTCTTCTCGGCACTGTGGAGGTCAGCAACACTTGTCTAGGGACGTTAGGTTAGGTTAGGTTAGGTTAGGTTAGGTTAGGTTAGGTTAGATTTGTATGGGTTAGATAACGATACCTTCGAATTTCATGCGTTACAATGCAATGCGGTGGATTTCAGCTCTCTACAGTGCCCTAGTGCCTTCTGCTTGGCTCTGGGGAAGCCAGTAATTGTGGTCTCTACACGTTTGGTTGGTTTAGCTGCGTTTGGTTAGGTTACGTAAGCTCCCTTCGGCTTTTCTGCTATAAGAGGCGATTCTATGCATTTCTGCGCACCACTGTCCTGTAATATGCTCTGCTTGGCTCTGTGGAGGCCACCACTAGTGACCGCGGCACGCTAGATTTTCATGGATTATTTTTGGCTATGTTAGGTAACTTTGGGTTAGGTTAGGATGCCTTTGACTTTTCTGCGGCACACAGCAATTCTATGGTCTTCGGCGACCTACTGCGCTCTATCACTCTCTGCTGGTCTCCACGGACGATATCTGCAGCCTGCGTGGCTCCGCTAGCGTCCGCTTGTCTCCGGGCCGGCCAGAAATTGTGGTCGTGGCACGTTTGGTTGTGTGAGGTTACGTTCGGCTAGGTAAGGTTTGGTTATGTTTGGATAGGATGGCTTTGGCTTTTGTGCCATACATAGGATAAGTTGGGATAGCTATGACCTGGACACAGCTATATCGTGGATTTCTGCGCTCTAATGTGCTCTAATATGTTCTGACTGGCTCTACGAAGGCCACCAATCGCGGCCGCGACACGTTAACTTGTGTCAGGACACGTTTGGTCTTGTTAGGTTAGGCTAACTTGGGTTAGGATATCTTTGAGTTCCGTGCTATACACTGTTGTTCGTAGTATTTCTGGGGTCCACTGTGCTGTACTACATTCTGCTTGGTGCAGGGGAGGCCGGGAGCAGTGGTCGCGGCATGTCATATTATTTATGCTACGTTTGGTTAGCTTGGGTTATGTCATGTTAGGTTCGGGTATCTACGGCCTTTGCGGTAATCACAGCAATGCGTTGGATTTCTGCGCTCTACTGTGCCGTGCTGCATTCTGGTTGTCTCTGTAGGGGCCAGCAATAGTGGTCTCGCCATATTAGGTCCATTGAGACTACGTTCGTATACGTTTCGTTTGGATAGGTTAGAATTGGCTACTCTGAGTTTTGTGCTATTCAACGCTGTTCGGTGGACATCATCGGTCTAGTGTGCTCTATATGCTCTGCTTGGTTATCAGATGGTCAGCAATTTTGGTTTCGACACGTCATATTTATTAATGCTACGTTGGGTTAGTTCGGGCTAGGGCAGGTTATGTCAGGATATCTACGGCTTCTGTGCTATACATTGCTAATTGGCGAATTTCTGCTTTCTGCTGTGCTGTAACGTATTCTGCCTGGTTTTGCGGAGGCCAGCAGTATTGGTCTCGTCACGCTTTGTTTAGTTACATTACGTTCGGATAGGATTGGTAAGGTCTAGTTAGGTTATGGTATCCTGCACTTTTGCGCTATGCACTGCAATGCGGTGGATTTCTGCGCTCTACTCTGCTCTAGTATATTCTGCTTGCCTCTTGGGACGCCAGCAATTGTGGTCTCGGCGCGTTATGTTCGGATACGGTACGTATGTTTATGTTAAGTTTGGATAGGTTAGGATACGATAGCCTCAACTCTTGCGCCGTATGCAGGTTTTCGGTGGATTGCTGCTTTCTAGTGTGCTCTAATATGTTCTGCTTGGCCCTGACAGGCCAACAATAGTGGTCTCGGCATGTTATGTTGGGTTGTGCTACGATTGGCTCGGTTGAGTAATGTCAGGTGTGGCATGGAGATATTTGACTTTTTCGTTATAGACTGCAATGCGGTGGATCCCTGCGAACTATTGCGCTCCAGCACCTTCTACTTGTCTCTGTGAAGGCCAGTAATATTTGTCTCGTCATGTTAGCTTGAGCTAGGTTACGTTTGCGAATGTTACATTTAGCTATGTTAGGATAGGCTGCTTCGACTTTAGTGACATACGCTGCTATTCGGTGGATTTTTTCGCGCTGCTGTGCCCTAGCATGTTTTGCTTGTTTCTGCGGTGGCCAGTAGTCGTCGCCCGGCACGCTGGATTGAGTGTGATTACGTTTCGTTTGGTTAGGTTAGGATGACTTTTTAGAATATCCCTGTCTTTTGTGCTATACACAGACATTCGGTGTGTTTATGCGCTCTACATTGCTTTGCTACACTCTACTCTGCTCTGGGAAGAGAGCAATAGAGGTCGTGGCACGACAGGTTGTGTTAGGCGATGTTGGTTAGTATATGTTCTGCTATGCTTGGTCATGGTTGCTTTGACTTTCGCGCCATACACTGCTTTTCGGTGGAATCCTGTGACCTACAGTGCTCTGATACATTCTGCTTGCCTCTGGGGATGCCAGCAGCAGTGGTCGCGGCACGATATGTTGAGCAATGCTACATTCGGTTTTTACGTTTGGTGAGGTTAGGATAGGGCAGTTTGGACTTTCGTGCTGCACACTTCTATTCGGTGGGCTTCTGCGCTCTAGTGTGCTCCAGTATATTCCGCTTGGCTCTGGGGATGCCAGCAATAATGGTCTAATCACGTTAGGTTGTGTTATGCTGCGTTTGGTTGTGTTACGTTTGGTGAAGTTAGGTTTGGATAGTTTAGACTTTCGTGATATACACTGCTATCCGCGAATTTCTGCGCTCTACTGTGTTCCTATATTTTCTGCTCGGCTATGTGGAGGCCAGAAGCAGTGGTCGCGGCACGTCATGTTTGGTTGTGCTGTGTTCGGTTACGTTACACTAGGTCAGATTGGGTTAGTGTATTTACGGCTTTTGCGCCATTCACTGCAATGCGGTGGAATTCTGGGCTCTACTGTGCTCTAGTACATTCTGCTTGTCTCTGCGTATACAAGAAATAGTGGCCACATCAGGTTAGGTTGAGCCAAATTGCGTTTGGATATACCACATTTGGCCAAGTTAGGACATGCCACTTCGTCTTTTGTGCTGAACACCTCTTTTCGGTTTGTTTCTGCGCTGTATTGTGCTCTAATATGCTCTGCTTGGCTCTGTGGTGGACAGTAATAGTATTCTCAGCACATTAGCTTAAGTAACGTTACGTTTCGTTATGTTAGGTTAGGATGGCTTGGTTAGGATTACCTTGACATTTGTGCTATACACTGCGGTTCGGTGGATTTCTGCGCTCTACATTGCTCTACTATATTCAGCTTGGCTTTGGGGATGCCAGGAGATGGGGCCGCTGCATGCTATATTGAGGTAAGCTACGTTCAGTTAGGTTTGGGTGTGGTTAGGTTACGATATGTACGGCTTTTGTGTCATTCACTGCAATGCGGTGGATTTCTGCGCACTTCTGGGCTCTAGTACACTCTGCTCGTACCTGTGGGGGCCAGCAATAGTGGTCTGGTCATGTTAGGTTGAGTTATGTTACGTTTGGGTATGTTGCGTTCGGCTTGGGTAGGATAAGGTACTTTGACTTTGGTAATATGCACTGCTATTCCGTGGATATCTCGGCTCTAGTGTGATCTAATATGCTCTGCTTGGCACTAGGGTGGCCCGTACTTGTAGTCTCAGCACGTTAGGATGAGTTAGTTTACGTCTCGCTTGCTTTGGTTAGGGCGGTTCGGATAGGATATCTGCGCCTTTTGCCCTTTGCATTGCATTGCGGTTGATTTCTGAGCTCTGCTGTGCTGTAGTATATCCCGCTTGGGGTTGAGGAGGCCAGCAATCGTGGTCTCGACTGGCTAGGTTGAGATAAGCCACGTTTGGTTGTGTCACGCTTTGGGCTTAGAATGGGATAGATCAGACTTATGTGCTGCAAACTGCCATCCGCGGATATATGCGCTATACTGCGTTCTAGTATTTTCTGTTTGGCTCTGGCGAGGCCAGCAATAGCTGTCTCTGCCCGTTGGCTTTGGATATGTTACGTTTGGATTGGCTAGGTTTTGTCAAGCTCGGTCTGGTTTACTTTGACTTTCGTGCTATACACTGCTATTCGGTGGATTCCTGTGCGTGGCTGTGCTCTGCTACATTCTACTTGGCCATAGGGAGGACAGCGAAAGAGTTCGCGGTACTTCATTTTGAGATAGGCTGCGTTTTATCAGGTTCAGTCAGTGTATGTTTCGTTATGATTGCTCCCACTTTCGTGCGGTACACTATTATCCGGTGGGTTCCTGTGATCCACTGCGCTCTACCGCATTCGCCACTGCCCTGGGGAGCACGAAAGCTGTGGTCGCGGCACGCTCTGTTGTGTTACGCTACGCTCGGTTGGGCTAGGTTAGGTCAGGTTACGTTAGTGTACCTTAGACCTTTGTGCAATTCACCGCTACGAGGTCAGTTTCTGCGCACTACTGTGCTCTAGCACATTCTGCTTTTCTCCGTGGAAGCCAGCGATAGTGATCTCGTCATATTAGGTTGAGCTAGGCTACGTTTGGGTATCTCACGTTTGGCTTAGTTAGGATAAACTACTTTTACTTTCGTGCTTTACAATGCTTCTCGGCGGGTTTCTGTGATCTTCTGTGCTGTACTACATTCTGCTTGGCTGTGAGGATGCCAGGAGCAGTGGTAGCTGCACGTTATGTTCAGTTGTGCTATGTTCGGGTGGGTTAGGTGAAGTCAGGTTAAGCTTTGATGTCTACGATTTTGTGCTATTCACTGCAATGCGGTGGCTTTCTGCGCCCTACTGTGCACTTATATTTTCTGCCTGTCTCTTGGGAGGCCAGCGCCAGTGATCTAGGCACGATAGGTTGAATTATATTACATTTGGTTAGATTAGGTTTGGTCAGGTTAGGTTAGACCATCTTCGACTTTTGCGCTATTCACAGCAGTGCGGTGGGTTTCTGCGAACTACTGTGCTCCAGTGCATTCTGATTTCCTTCGTGGAGGCCAGCAATAATCGTCTCGTCATGTTCGGTTGTGTTTGGTTACGTTTGATTACATTTCGCTTGCACAAGTTAGGATAGGCAACTGTGACCTTCGTGCTATACACCGCTATTTGGTGAGTTTCCGTGATCTACTATGCTCTGGTACTCTCTTCGTGGCTCAGGTGATGCCAGGAGCAGCGGGCACGGCACGTTATTTTGAGCTATGCTACGTTCTGTTAGGATTGGCTAGGCTAGGTTATGTTGGGATATCTGCGGCTTTTGCGCTATTCGCTGCAATGAGGTGGATTTCTGCGCACTACAGTGCACTAGTACATTCTGCCTGTATCTGAGGAGGCCAGCAATAGTGATCACGTTATGTTGGGTTGAGTTATGTTACGTTTGGTTGTGTTACGCTTTGTTATGTTAGGATATGCTTGTATGACCTTTGTGCTATAACCTGCTGTTCGGAGGGTATCTGTGCTCCTATGTGCTCTAATATTACTCTGCTTGGCTCTACGTAGGGCATAAATAGCTGTCGCGGCACGTTATACTGTGTTATGCTACGTTTGGTTAGGTTAGGCTACGCCTTGTTAGGTCTGTATATCCTCGACTTTCGTGCTATACACTGCTATTCGGTGGATTTCTGCGCTCGAGATTGCTCTACTGTTCTCAGCTCGACTCTGGGGATGCCAGCAATCGTAGTCGTGGCACGACAGGTTGTATTATGTTACGTTTGCTTTGGTTAGGCTAGGTTAAGCTTGGTTTCGATACCTTTGACTTTCGTGCTACACTCTGTTGCCAAGTGGATCACTGTGATCTACTGTGCTCCGCCACATTATGCTTGGATCCGTGGAGGCCATGTGTAGTGGCCGTCGCACGTTATGCTCAGCTACGCTACGTCATATTAGGTTAGGCTGTGTCATGTTAGGATAGGATGTTTTCGACTTTTGTGCTCTACATTGCTATTCCGTGGATCTCTGCACTATACGTTGCAGTACTATACTCTGCTCGACTGTGGGGAGGCGAGCAATGATGGCCACGGCGCCTTACGTTGAGGTAGGCTACGTTTAGGTTAGGTTAATCTAGCTTGGGCTAGGCCGGGATAGATATGACCTTTGTTCTATACACCGCGATTCTATGGACTTCTGCGCACCACTTGCTCCAGTAAATTCTGCACGACACTGTGGAGGTCAGGAGCAGTGGCCGTGGTACGTTAGGTTGAGCTATGTTACGTCAAGTTATGTTTCGTTTGGCTAGGTTAGGATTGGATACTTCGTCTTCTGCGTAATAAACTGCTATTCGTTGGGTTTCTGCGCTCTCCTGTGCTATAATATGCTCTGCTTGGCTTTGGTCTGTCCAGTAATAGCTGCCTCGGCACGTTGGGTTCAGTAGGGCTACCTTTCATTAGGTTAGGTTGGGAAGGCTGGGTAAGGATTTCTTTGACTTTTGTGCTTTAAACTGCTTTTCGGTGTTTTTCTGCGCTCTAATGCAATCGAATATGCTCTGCACGGCTCTGGGAGACCAGCAGTATTGGACTAGTCACATTATGTTCAGTTACACTACGTTTGCATATGTTTGGTTAGGCCAAGATCGGTCAGGATATGTTTGCCTTTTGTGCTGTACACTGCAATGCGGTGGATTTCTGTGCTGCGATGGGCTCTAGGATTTTCAGCTTGGCCTTGGGGAGGCCAGCAATAGTAGTCGGGGTACGTTAGGCTGAGTTACGTTACGTTTGCTAATGTCAAGGTTGGGCATACAAGGATGGGGTAGTTTTCACTTTTGTGATATACTCTGCTATTCGGCGGACTTCTGCGCTCTAGTATTCTCTAGTATGTTCTGCTTGGATCTGGGGTGGCCAGGAATAGTGGTATCGGCACGTTAGTTTGTGCTCTACTACGTTCGGTTATGTGACGTTCGGTGAGGTTACAATATGATAGTTCAGGCATTTGTGCTGTACACTGCCTTTTGCGGATTTCTGCAATCTGCTGCGTTCTTATATTGTCTGCCTGGCTCTGGGAAGGCCAGCGATAGTGGTCCCGGCACGTTAGGTTAGGATATGTTACGTTGGGTTAGGTCACGTTAAGTCAAGCTCGGTCAGGTTATCTCAGCCTTTCCTGCGATACACTGCTTTT
>NW_016934617.1:14284-18476 GCF_001483705.2 Eufriesea mexicana
CGAGCAATAGTGGCCGCGGCACGTTAGCTTCAGTTATGCTACGATTTGTTAGGTCAGGATAAGCTGTATTTGGTTAGGACAGCTCCGACTTTCGTGCTATACACTGCTATTCGATCGATTCCTGTAATTTACTGTGTTCTACTATATTCTGCTTGGCTCTGGGGAGGCCTGGATCAGTGGTTGCGGCACGTCATGTTGAGCATCGCTACGTTTGGAAGGGTTAGGTTAGGTCATGTTGTGCCAGGACATATGCGGCTGTTGCACTCTTCACTGCATTGCGCTGGATTTCTGCGCTCTACCGAGCTCTAGTACATTCTGCTTGACCCTTGGGATGCCAGCAATGGTGTTATCGGCACGTTTGGTTGAGCTACGGAGCGTTTGGATATGTTAAGTTTGTAGAGGTTAGGATAGGGTAGCTTAGACATGTGTGCTATAAGCTGCTATACTCCGATTCCTGCGCTCCACTGCGTTCTGTTATTACCTGCTTGGCTCTGGTGAGGCCAGCACTAGTGGTCTGGTCCCGTTAGGCATAGTTAGGCTTCGTTTGCATATGACAACTTTGGTTATGCTAGGAGAGAGTAGCTCAGACTTTTGTGGCGTTCAAAGCTATTCGTTGGATTTCTGCGCCCTACTGCACCCTAGTATGCTCTGCTTGGCTCTGGCGTGGCCAGAAACAGTTGTCTCGCCACGTTAGGTTGAGTTATGTTACGTTTCGTTAGTGTAGGTTAGGATGGCTTGGTTAGTGCTTCTTTGACTCGTGTGCTACGCACCGCTATTTGGTGGATCCCTGTGCTCTACGTTGCTGTACTCTATTCTGCTCGACTATGTGGAGGCGAGAAATAGTGGTCGCGGCACGTAAAGTTGTGGTAGGTTACGTTTGGTTTGGCTAGGTTGGGCTAAGTGTGGTTAGGATTGCTTTAACTTTCGATCTATACACTGTTATTCGTCGGATTTCTTTAACCTACTGAACTCTGCTACACTCTGTTTGGCTCAGGGGAGGCCAGGAGCTATTTACGTGGCACGTCACGTTAGGTTATGCTGCGTCTGACTTGGCTAGGTTAGGTCAGCTTAGGTTTGATTATCCAAGGCTTTTGTGCGGCTCACAGCTGTGCGGTGGATTTCTGCGCTCTACTGTGCTCCAGTACATCCTGGTTGTCTCTGTTGGGCCTGTACTAGTGGTTTCGTCATGATAGGTTGTTTTATGTTACGCTTGGTTATTTTACGTTCGATTAGATTAGGAGAGTCTAGTACGAGTTTCGTGCTGTTCGCTGCTACACGGCAGATTTTTGAGCTGTAATGTGCTCGAATATGCACTGCTTGGCTATGGGATGCCAGCAATATTGATCTCGTCACATAATGTTAAGCTAAACTACGTTTGGATATGTTAGGTTAGGCCAAGTTTTGTTGGGTTATGTTTGACTTTCGTGCGATACATTTAAATGCGGTGGATTTTTGAGCTCTGCTGTGCCCTAGTATTTTCTCCTTAGCCACGGGAATGCCAGCAATATTGGTCTCGGCACGTTAGGTTGAGTTATGCGGCGCATGGCTAATTTAGTTTGGGTCAATTTCGGTAATGGTGGCTATGACATTCGTGTTAAACACTAATGTCCGGTGGATTTCTGCGCACGTCGCAGCTCTACTACATTCAGCTTCGCCTTGGGGAGACCAGCAATAGTGGCCGCGGCGCATTACGTTGAGGTAGGCTACGTTCGATTAGGTTATGTTAGCATGGGTTGTATCTTGATAGATATGAGTTTTGTGCTGTACACTGCGATTCTATGGGCCTATGAGACCTATTTTCCTTTAGTATCTTCTGCGCGACTATGGGGAGGCCAGCAATAGCGGGCGGGGTACGTTAGGTTTTGTTATGTTACGTTCGGTTATGCTATGATTGGATATATTAAGATAGGGTAGCTTCGACTTTTGTGCTGTACACTGCTATACGATGGACTACTGCGCTGCATTGTGCTCTAGTGTGCTTTGCTTGGCCCTGTGGAGGCCAGAAATAGTGGTCACGGCACGTTATGTTGAGCTGTGCTACGTTCTATTAGGTTATGTTAACATGGGTCAAGTTCGGAAAGCTGTGACATTGGTGCCATAGACTGCGATTATATGAATTTCTGCGCTATACTGTCCTATTATATGTTCTGCCCCACTCTGGGAGGGCCAGTAATAGTGGTGTCGGCAGGTTAGGTTGTGCTAGGTCACGTAATGTTGGTCCAGTTTAGGAAGGTATGGTTAGGTTAACTCTGACTTTCGTACTGTACACTATTGTGCGGTTGATTCCTGTGATCGACTGTGTTCTACTATATTCTGCGTGACCTCGGGGCGCAGGCAGAGGTGTTTGCCGCAGGTTATGTTGTGCTACGCTGCGTTCGGTTATGTCTGCTTAGGTCAGGTTAGGTCAAGATAACTTCTACTTTTGTGCTATACGCTGCTATTCGGTGGATTCCTGCTCTCAATGTGCTCTAGTATGCTTCGCTTCGCTCCACGAAGGCCATCAATAGACGTCGCGGTACGTAATGTTGGGTTGGACTACGTTTGGTTGGATTAGTTTGGGACAGTTTAGGTTATGGTATCTTTGACTTTTGTGCTATACACAGCCATTCGGTGAATTTCTGTGCCATAATGTGTACTAATATTCTCTGATAGGCTCAACGAAGGCCATGAATAGCGTTCGCAGCACGTTCTGTTGGGTAATGCTACGTTTGATTGCGCTAGGTTATGCCAGGTTAGGTTAGTATATCCTCGACTTTTGTGCTATACATAGCAATTCGGTGGACTCCTTCGCTCTACAATGCTCTATTATACTCTGCTCGACTCGGGGGAGGCGAGCAATAGCGGTCGCGGTTCGTTAGTTTCAGTTACGTTACGTTCGGTTAGGTTAGGTTAGCCTATGTTTGGTTAGCCTAGTCTTTCGTACTATACACTGTTATTCGATGGATTTATGCGCTCTACCGCACCTTACGATATTCTGCTAGGCTATGGGGAGGCCAGGAGCAGTGGTCGCGGCACGTTGGATTGAGTTATGTCACGTTAGGTTGGTTTAGGTTAGGCTAAGTTTGGTAAGTATGGCTTCGACTTTCGTGCTATACATTGTTGTTTGGTGCACTTCTGTGTTCTACTGTGCCGTACTATATTCTGCTTGGCCCTGTGGAGTCCACCATTGGTCCCGGCACGCTTTGTTGGGTTACGCTGCGTTTGGTTTGGTTAGGTTAACACTGCTGTTCGGTGCATTTCTGCGCTCTACGTTGCTCTACTAAACTATGCGCGTCTCTGTAGAGGAGAGCAGTAGTGGTCGTGGCACGTTACTTTGGGTAAGGTTATGTTTGGTTTTGGTAAAGTTAGGCTAAGTTGGGTAAGGATATCTATGACTTTCGTCATGTACATTATTTTTCGGATGGTTCCTGTGATCTGCGGCGGCCAACCATTCTCTGCTTGGCTCTCGGGATCTCAGCAACTGTGGTCGCGGCTCGTTATGTTCAGACATGCAGCGGTTGGTTTGGTTATGTTAGATAAGGTTATGCTAAGATATCTACGGCCTTAGTACTATTCACTGCAATGAGGTGGTTTCTGCGCTCTGCTGTGCTCTAGTGTATTCTGCTAGACTGTGTGGAGGACAGCAAAAGTATTCTGGCCATGCTAGGATCAGTTAGGATTCGTTTGGTGGTGTTACGTTTGGCTATGTTAGTATAGGTTAGTTTAGACATCTGTGCTATACACAGCAATTCGCGGGATTTAAGCGTCCCGGCGTGACCTAATATTCTCTGCCTGGCTCTGTGGTGGCCAGTCATAGTGGTCCCGGCATGTTGGGTTGAGTTACGTTACCTTTCGTTAGGATAGGTTGCGATGGTTCAGTAAGGATTTCTTTGGCTTTTGTGCTATACACTGCTATTCGGTGGATTTCGGCGCTCTGCATTGCGCTACTATACTCTTCTCGACCCTGGGGAGGCGAGGGACAGCGGTCGTGGAACTAGAGTTTGAGTTAGGTTGCATTCGGTTAGGTTAGGTTAGGCTATGTTTGCTTAGGATCCCTTTGACTTTCCTGCTTTGCACTGTTATCCTGAGGATTCCTGTGATCTACTGAGCTGTTCTGCCTGGCTCTGGGGAGGCAAGCAGCAGCTACCGCGGCACGTTAGGTCGAGCAATGCTTCGTTTGGTTAGGTTATGTTTGGTCATTTTATGTTAGGAT
>NW_016934618.1:0-1577 GCF_001483705.2 Eufriesea mexicana
GCTGGGCGCCCCAGGGACTAGCAGAATACAGTGGATCACAGCAGAGCGCAGTAGTCCAGAGAAGAACAGTGTGTACCACGAAAGTCTGATCTACCCTATCCTAACACAGACGAACTTAACCACGCCAAACGTGGTCTAGCATAACCAAACGTGACGGGGCCACCATTACTGGCCACTGCAGAGTCGAGCAGAGTATGGTAGAACAATGCAGAGCTGAGAAATCCACCGAAGAGCAGTGTGCAGCACAAAAGTCGAAGATACCCTATCCTAACCCAAACAAACCTAGCCCAATGGGAGGTAAACTAACTCCACATAACGCGCTGCGTCCTCAGTTTCTGGCATCACCAGAGCAAAGATGAACATACTAGATCACAGTAGATCTCAGAGATCCAACGTGTGGCTGTGTATAACACAAAAGTCAAAGCTGTGCTAGCCTAACCTATCCAAATATAGCATAACCAAACGTAACCTAACAGCACCTAACCGCCCTAAACCACGATTGGCGACCTCACCACAGCCGAGTAGAATATGCTAGAGCACAGTAGATCACAGCTGTCCGCGGGGCTGCAGTGTAAATCACAAAAGTAAGGATAACGTATCCTAACCTGACCAAACCCCTGTCACACAAACGTAGCCTAACTCAGCATAACGTGCCGAGACAACAGTTGCTGTCTTTCCCAGTGCCCAGGTGAGCATATCAGGTCACAGTGGAGCGCAGAAATCCACCGAATAACAGTGTATAGCGCAAATGCCGAAGCAACCCGCACCTAACCTAACCGGTCGTGACATAGCCAAACGTAACGTAACTCCACCTAACAGCCCTATACTACTACTGCTGACCTTCCCAGAGCCAAGCAGAATGTACTAGATCACAGTAGATCACAGAAATCCGTGGCGTTGCAGAACAAATCACAAAAATATGGACAACCTTACCTAACATGTCCTAACCTATACCATCCAAACGTAGCATAACTCAGCATATGGTGCTGAGACCACCTTTGTAGTGTTTCCCAGATCCAAGCTGAACGTGTCAGATCACATTGGAGCGCAGGAATCCACCGAATACCAGTGTACAGCACAAAAGTCATAGCTGTACTAGCCCAACCTAGCCAAACCTAACATAACCAAGCGTAACATAGCCCGGCCTAACGTACCTAGACCGCAATTCCTGTCTCCTGCAGAGCCAACCAAAATATACTAGAACGCAGTGAAGGATAGAAATCTGCCGCATTGCAGTGTAAAGCGCAAGAGTCAAAGGTAACCTAATCTAACCTGATGTAATCTAGCCTAACCAAACGACCACTGTTGCTGGCGCTCTCAGGGACAAGCTGAACATATTACAGCACAGTGGAGTGCACATATCCGCCGAGGAGGTGTGTATAGCGCAAAAGTCGTGGCTAGCCCCTCCTAACATTACCAACCGAAATGTAACCGAACGTAACCTAAGCATGACGTGACGCGACCAATATTCCGGGCATCCACAGAGCCAAGAGGAACATATTAGAGGGGCGTGGAGAACAGAAATCCATAAATTCGCAGTGTACAGCATAAAAGTCAAAACTACCCAAACCTAACCC
>NW_016934619.1:0-632 GCF_001483705.2 Eufriesea mexicana
AATACACAAGTAAGGGCCATCCTAACCAAACTTAGCCTAACCTAACCTAGCCGAACGTAACCTGACCCATCGTATCGTGCCAAAACCACTTCTGCTCTTCTTCTCAGTTCCAGACTGAACATACTCGAGCTCTGTAGAGCACTGTAATGCACCGAGTAGAAGTGTATTGCGCAGAAGTGGGAGCTATAACGTCCTAACATTTCCAATCGTAGTATGACGAAACGTAACCTAACACAACCTGTCGTGCCGCGGACACGATTGCTGGCATCCCCACGGACAAGCAGAATATCGTAGGGCACAGTAGAGCGTAGAAGTCCACCGAATATCAGTACATACCACGAGAGTCAAATCTGTCCAAGCCTAACCAAGGCTATCGTAACGTAGCCGAACGAAGCCTAGCTCAAGACAACAGAACTAGACCAACATTACTGGACACGCCAGAGCCGCGCGAAGCATGCTAGAGGACAGTACAGCGTAGAAATCAACAACATTGCAGTGTATATCGCAAAAGACAAAGCTATCCTCTCCTAAACTAACCAAATGTTAAATAACGAAACATAGCCTAACCAAATATAACGTGCCGAGACTAATATTGCTGATCTCCATAGAGCGAAGTAGAGCGTATTAGAGCA
>NW_016934620.1:0-1078 GCF_001483705.2 Eufriesea mexicana
TGATATTGCTGTGAGAAAACCTTTCTGCGTAAATAAGGAGGAAAGATTCTATTGGTTTGCTATAGCGAACACATTTCAATAGAATCTGACCAAAAAGTTCTATTCTATTGCCATTTTCGACTAATACCGTTGTGAGCAAACTCTTCTGCATAGATAAGGAGGCAGAATTGTACTGGTATGCTATTGCTATTGCTATTGCATTGCAACAGAATCTGTGTGAAAGTTCAATTTTAATAACATTTACGACTAATATCGTGGTGATCACACTTTTCTGGATAAATAAGGAGGCAAGATTCTATTGGTTTGTTGCAGCCATCGCATTGCAACGGAATCGGACTGAACAGTCAGTTCTATTGACATTTACGACTAATATCGTGGTGAGCTGACTTTTCTGGATAAATAAGGAGGCAATATTCTATTGGTTCGCTGTGTTCATTGTATTGAAATAGAATCTGACAGGTACGTTCAATTTTATTGACATTATCGCCTGATATTGCTGTGAGAAAACCTTTCTGCGTAAATAAGGAGGAAAGATTCTATTGGTTTGCTATGGCCATTGCATTGCAACTGAATCTGACTGAAAAGTTCAATTTTATTGACACTTTCGCCTAATATTGCGGTGAGCAGACCTATGTGCGTAAATATGGAGGAAAGGTTCTATTGGTTTGCTATTGCCATGGCATTGCAAAAGAATCTGACAAAGAATCTGACTGAAAATTTAATTTTTGATAACATTTTCGACTAATATCGTGGTGAGCAAGACATTCCGCATAAATGAGGAGGAAAGATTCTATTGGTTTGATATAGCCATAGCATTGCAATACAATCTGATCGAGAAGTACAATTTCATTAACATTCTCGTCTAATACCGCTGTGAGCAAGCTTTTCTATATAAATACGATGGAAAAATTATATTGGACTGCTGTGGACATTGCACTGCATTAGACTCTGCCTGGAAAACTCAATCGTATTGTCATTTTCGATCAATACCGTTGTGTGCAATCTTTTCTGCATAAATAAGGGGGGAAGATTCCATTGGTTAGCTATAGCCATCGCATTGCAACAGAATCGGACTGAA
>NW_016934621.1:0-357 GCF_001483705.2 Eufriesea mexicana
CCAGGTGCGGGCAGAACATAGTGGAGGAGAGTAGCACTCGGAATTCCACAGAATCGCAGTGAATAGCAGAAAAGACGAAGCTATCCGAACCTAACCTATGCTACGGTAACCTATATAAACGTAGCATATCTCAACATGTCGTGCCGCGACCACTACTGCCGGCCTCATCATGGCCATGCAGAATATCGTGGAGCACAGTAGAGTGCAGAAACCCACCGCATTGCAGTGTACAACACAATGTCAAGGATATCCAAACCTTACCTGAACTAACCTAGACTAACCAAACATAGCCACTCTTATCATATCGAGCCGTGGCCACTATTGCTGGCCTTCCCATGTCCAAGCAGAATACAGTAG
>NW_016934621.1:1608-11835 GCF_001483705.2 Eufriesea mexicana
TCATCCCCAGAGCCAAGCACAACATATTGGTGGAGAGTAGGGCGCAGAAGTCCATGCAGTCGCTGTGCATAGCTCTATACTCGAAGGTATCCAAATCTAACCAAAGCCAACGTAACATAGTCAAACGTATACTATCTCAACCTGACGTGCCGAGACCACCATCACTGGCTTCCCCACCGCCTAGCAGAACATTCTAGCGTGCAATAGAGTGTATACCACGAATGACAGACCTATTCAAACACAACCCAAACCAACTTAACATTATCAAACGTACCCTAACTCACCCTAACTGGCCAAAACTACTACTACTGGTCCCCAGAGCCGAGCAGAGTATTGTAGAGCACCGCAGAGCGCAGAACTCACTGAATAGCAGTGTATAGCGCAAAATCCTAAGCTATCCTATCCTAACATTTGCAAACGCAATACAGTCAAACGCAACCTACCTTAACCTTACGCGACGTAACCGCTATTGCTGGCCTCCCCGGTGCCAAGCAGAATACACTACAGCACAGTAGAGCCCAGAAGGCCGACAAATAGCTGTGTATGACACAAATGTCACAGATATCTTAATCTTACATATCCTAACCTATCCTAACCGAACGCAGAGTAATTAAACAAAACGAACCGAGACCGCTATTGCTGGCATCCCCAGTGCCAAGCAGAGCACAGAGCACAGCAGAGCGCCGAAATCCACCGAATAGCAGTGTATAGCACACAACTCAAGGCTAACCAGTCAAAACCTAGTCAAACCTAACCTAACAAATCGTTACATTACTCAAACTATCCTGCCGAAAGCACTGTTCCTGGCGTCCATAGAGACAAGCAGAGTGTGATAGCCCACAGGAGAGCACAGATGTCCATTGAATAGCAGTGTGTAGCACAAAAGTCGGAGCCTTCGTTACTTGCCACAACGTACCCTAACCTAGCAAAGCGTAATCGAACTTCGCCTAATGTGCCGCGACCACTATTACAGGCATCCCGAGAGCCGAGCAGAGTGCAGTAGAGTGCAGTAGAGCGCAGAAATCCTCCGAATAGCAGTGTATAACACAAAAGTCGAGACCACTCTATCCAAACATAGCCTAACCTAGCCAAACCAAGCGTAACCTAGCACAATCTTATGCACCGCGGCCACTATTTCTGGCCTCCCCGGAGTAAAGGAGGGAGTATTAGACCACAGCAGAGCGCAGAAATCCACACAAGAGCAGTGTATAGCACAAAAGACAAAGCCATACTGGCAAAAGCGGCCTAACTTAACCCTACCAAACGAAACTTGTCTCAGCCATACGTGCCACGAACACTATCGATGGCCTACCCAGAGACAAGCAGATGCTAGTAGAGCAATGCAGAGGGCAGGCATCGGCAGAATTGCAGGGTTTAGTACAAAAGTCGAAGCAGTCGTAACCAAACCTGTCCCAACCTAGCCATGCCTAGCGCCACATAACTCTACCCATCTCGCCGAGACGAATATTGCTGGCCACCCCAGGGGCAAGCGGAACATATTAGAGCACAGTAGATCGCAGGAAAACGCCGTATATCATTGTATAGCACGAAAGTTAAAGACTTCCCAACCAAACCTCTCCTATCCTAACGTAACTGAACCCAACCTAACTAAACCTTTCGTGCCATGACCGCCATTGCTGGCCTCCCCATGGTCGAGTAAAGTACAGTGGAGTAACGAAGAGGGCAAATATCCACCGAACAGCCGTGTACAGCTCAAAAAATCGCTGTTATCCTATACAAACCTAACCAAGCGTATCGTAGCCAAACGTAACATAACATAACATAACGTGCCTAGACCGATGTTGCTGGACTACCCATCGCGAAGCAGACCATGTCGCCTGTGCATGGAGCGCAGAAGCCAACAAAATGTCAGTGTATTGCAGAAAGTTCAAAGCTATGCAAACCTAACCCATGCTAACATAACCAAACCGAACGTAACCTTATCCATCCAAACTCGCAGCGGCCGCTATTCCTGGCGCCCCAGACACAAGCAGATTGTGACGGCGCACAGTGGAGCGCAAAAGTCCATAGAATAGCAGTGTGCAGCACAAAAATCAAAGGTATCCTAACCTAACGCAACGTAACGTGGCACAGAAAAACGAATTCAAACTCAAACCAACGAGCCGCGGCCACTGTCGCTGGCCTCTCGAGAGCCAAGCAGAGCATGTTAGAGCAACGTAGAGTGCACAAATCCACCGAATGCCGGTGTAAAGAACAGGAGTCGAAGCTATTCTATCCCAACCCACCCAAACTAAACACAGCCATACGTAATCCGTCTCAACATAACGCGCTGAGATCGTAATTGCTAGCCTCGCCTCAGCTCAGCAGAAAATACTAGAACGCAATACAGCGCAGAAGTCCACCGGACAACAGTGTCCACCACGTAAGTCAAAGCTGTCCAAACCTAATCCAGTCCAACGTAACCCAGCCAAACTTAACATAACTTAATCTAACGTGCCGAGACCACTATTGTTGGCTTCCACAGCGCCAAATAGAGCATACTAGATCTCAGTAGAACGCACAATTCCAACGAATAGCAGCGTATAGCACAAAAGTCAGAGCTATACTATTCTAACGAAGCTAAACATAACTTCCCGAACGCAGCATATGTCAACCGAATTTGCCGGGACCGCTACTGCTGGTCGCCCCGGAGTCGAGCAGAGGATAGCAGAGAAATTAAGATCGCAGAAATGCACCGAGCGGCGGTTGATATCACAAAAGTCAATGTAATCTTGTCCTAACCAAATAAACCGTAACCGAACCATACCTAGCGAACGGAGGCCACCATTGCTGGCCTCGCCAGAGTCAAGCAGAGGATATTAGAGCACAGTGGAGCGCAGAAATCCACCACGTTGAGGCGTATAGCATAAAAGTCGAAGATATCCTAACATAACCTGACCTAACCCATCTAAACCTAAAGTAGCCTATCTCATAACAAGTTGCCGAGACCACAACTCCTGGAATCCTCACATACAAGCAGAACAACCTAGCGCACAGTAGAGCGCAGCAATGCTACTAATAGCATCGTGTGTCAAAGAAGACAGATATATCCTATACTAACATGGGGTAGGTAAGCCAGCAGTATTGGCCGCAGCACGATAGGCTTAGTTAGGTTACGTTCGGCTATACTACGATTCATTAGGTTGGGGCAGAATAGCTTTGACTTTCGCGCTATGCACTACTATCCTGTGGACTTCTGCGCTGTGCTCTGCTCTAGTGTATTCTGCTTGGCTGTGTGCATGGCATCGATAGTGGTCTCAGCACGTTAACATGACTTAAGTTGCGTATGGTTACGTTACCTTAGTTGATGTTGGGATGGGATAGCTTTCACTATTGCGCTATGCACTGATATGCGGTGTATTTCTTTGATCTACTGAGCTCTGACATGCTCTGCTTTGCTCTGTGGATTGCAGAAATTGTGGCCGGGGCACGTTGGTTTGAGTTTCGTTACGCTCGGTTGGGTTATGTCAGTTTGTGTTAGGTTTGGATATCTTTGACTCTTCTGCTATTTACTGAGATTTTATGGGCTTCTACGCTCTACTATCCTATAGTATGTACTGTGTGGCTATGATGAGGGCATCAAATATTGTCTCGGCGCATTAGGTTTTGTTAGGTTACGTTAGGTAGTTCTACGTTTGGCTATGATAAGCCAGGGAAGCAATGACCTATGCTCTATACACTGCCATTCGGTGGATTTCTGCGCTCTGCAGTGCACTAACTTGTTCTGCTTGGGTCTGTGGAGGCCAGCAATGGTGGTCTCGTCACGTTACGCTGAGGTGGGTTACGTTCGGTTACGCTACGTTTGGCAATGTTCGGACAGGATAGCTTTGACTTTCGGGTTATACACTGCTAATCCGCTTATGTCTGCGCCCAACTGTGCTCTAGCATATACTGCTTGGCCCTGGGGAGGCCAGCAATGGAGGTCTCGTCACGTTAAGTTGATATATGTTACTACATCTCATGTTACGTTTGGCAAGATTAGGGCAGGACAGCCCTGACGTTCGTGCTATACGCAGTTATTTGGTGGATAACAGCCCCCTAATGTCCTCTGATATATTCTGTTTGGCCCTGGGTATGCAAGCAATAGTGGTCCCGTCACGCTATGTTGAGCTACGTTACGATTGGCTATGTTACGTTTTGCTAGGTTCTGACAGAATATCTCTTACTTTTGTGCTATACAGTGCTATTAAGCGGATGCCTGCGCCCTACTGTGCTCTATTACGTTTGGCTTTTCTATGGGGAGGACAGCAATAATGGTCTCGGCACGTTAGGTTCAGCTATGTTACTTTCGGTTTTGTTACGTTTGTCTTTGTTAGGATAGGACAACTTTGACTTTTGTGCTATACACAGCTACTCTATAGATTTCTGCGCTCTACATTGCTCTGCTACCCTCTGTTTATCTCTGAGAACGCCAGCAATAATTCTCGCGTCACGCTTGGCTATGTAATGTTACGTGTTGTTATGCTAGGCTTGGCTAAGTTTGGTTCGGATAACCTCGGCTTTTGTACTATACGCAGCTCTTCGGCGGGTTTCTGCGCCCTACTGTGCTCTATTACGTACTGCTTGGCTCTGGGGAGGCCATTGATGTTGGTCTCGGCACGTTAGTATCAGATATGTCACCTTTGGTTATGTTACGTTTGGTAAGATTAGGATAGGAAGGTTCTCACTTTTGAGCTATACACTGGTACTATGTGGATTTACGCGCCCCACGATTCTCTACTATATTCTGCTTGGTCCTGGCTAGGCCAGTAATAGTCTTCGTGGCACGTTCGTTTTGGTTAGGTTATGTTTGGCTATGTTACGTTTGTTTGGTTTAGGTTCGGATATGCTTGACTTTTCTGCTATTCACTGCTATTCTATGGATTGCTGCGCTCTTGTCCCTTATATTATATACTGCTTGGCACTCGGGAGGCAAGCTACAGCAGACGCGGCATTATAGGTTGTGTTAGGTTACGTTCGGCTGTGCCACGATTGGTTAGGTTCGGTTAGGGTAGCCTTGACTTTGGAAGTGTACAACATAACGCGCTGAGATCGTAATTGCTAGCCTCGCCTCAGCTCAGCAGAAAATACTAGAACGCAATACAGCGCAGAAGTCCACCGGACAACAGTGTCCACCACGTAAGTCAAAGCTGTCCAAACCTAATCCAGTCCAACGTAACCCAGCCAAACTTAACATAACTTAATCTAACGTGCCGAGACCACTATTGTTGGCTTCCGCAGCGCCAAATAGAGCATACTAGATCTCAGTAGAACGCACAATTCCAACGAATAGCAGCGTATAGCACAAAAGTCAGAGCTATACTATTCTAACGAAGCTAAGCATAACTTCCCGAACGCAGCATGTGTCAACCGAATTTGCCGGGACCGCTACTGCTGGTCGCCCCGGAGTCGAACAGAGGATAGCAGAGAAATTAAGATCGCAGAAATGCACCGAGCGGCGGTTGATATCACAAAAGTCAATGTAATCTTGTCCTAACCTAACAAGACGAAACCGAACCAAGCGTAACATAACTCGACCTAACGTGTCGAGACCACTATTGCTGGCTCCGCAGCGCCAATCAGAGCCAATCAGAGAATATTAGAGCACAGTAGAGCGCAGACATTCGCCGCATAGATGTGTGTATCACAAAAGACAACGCTGCCCTATCGTAACCTAACCGAACTTAACATATGCGGACGTTTCGTAACCAAACCTGACGTGCCACGACCGTAATTTTGGCACCACAGGAGCTAAGCATAGTATAGCAGAACAATGTACAACTCTGAGAAAATCCGAAAATCATTGTATAGCTCAAAAGTAAAAGCTATCCTAACCAAACCTGTCCGAACCTAAGCTAACCAAGCGTAACATCTCTCAGCCTAACGAGACGAGAGCAGTATTGCTGGCGTCCACAGTGACAAGCACTATTTAATAGCGCACAGAAAGGCGCAGAGGTCCATCGGATTGCGGGCGGTAGCACAGAAGTCAAAAATATCCCAACGTATCGCAACGTAACCTAACCTAATCGAACGCAATCAATCACACCCTAACGTGCGGCAGCCACTACTCCTGGCCTCCCGATAGTCAAATAGAGTATAGCAGAGCAATGTAGAGCGCAGAGATCCGCGAAATAGCAGTCTAGAGCACAAAAGTCAGTGCCACCCTAACCAAACCTAGCCTAACCTAACCTAACGAATCTTAACGTATCTCACGCAAACATGCCACGGCCGCTTTTGCTGCCATCCGCGGACACAAGCAGATGCTAGTAGAGCAATGCAGTGCGCATATATCGCCCGAAAAGCAGTGTGTAGCACATAAGTCAAAGCTACCCTAGCCAAACCTTACCTAACCTAGCCAAACCAAATTTGGAATAACTAAACCTAACACTCCGATACCTCTATTGCTGGCATTCCCAGAGCCAAGCACAACATACTAAAACACAGTAGAGCGCAGAATCCCAACGAATATACGTGTATAACGCAAAGGTCAAAGTCACCCTGACCAAACGTAACCTAACCTGACCCAACCGAAGGTAACCTATCTCAGCCTATCGTGCCGCGAGCACTATTTCTGGCCTCCACGGCGTCTAGCAGATTGTTGTACAGCGCAGTGGGTGGCTGGGGTCCACCGAATAACTATGTATGGAGAGGAAGTCAAACGGTACCCAAACCAAACATAGCCTAACCGAACCTAACCAAACGTAAACTACTTCAACTTAACGTGCCATGAGCCATATTTCCCTCATCCCGAGAGTGGAGCAGAGTATAGTAGAGCAAAGTAGGGTGCTGAAATCCACCGAAGGGCAGTGTGTAGCTGAAAAGTCTAAACTATCCTATCCTAACCCAACCAAACGTAACATAAACAAACGTAGCATATCTCAGCCCAACCTTCCGAGACCGCTGTTTCTGCACTACCCAGAGCCAAGCAGAACGTATTCGTGTGGAGTAGGGCGCAGAAATCCATAGAAACGTAGTGCACAGCACAATAGTAGAAGCTACCCTGTCCTAACATAGCCGAACGTAGCTCTTCCACATCCTAACTTGCCGGGGACACTACTGCTGATATAACCAGAGCCAAGCAGAACATACTAGGCCACAGTAGCGTGCAGGTATCCAACGAACAGCAGTTTGTACCACGAGAGTCGAAGCTATCCTAATCTAATCCAAACTAACATACCCTAGCCAAATGTAGCATAACTGAAACTAACATGCTGAGAGCACTACTTCTAGCATCCCCAGAGACAACCAGGACATATTAGAGCACAGGGGAGCGCAGAAGTCCACCGAATATATGTGTTTCGCACAAAAGTTAAAGCTATCCTTTCCTAACGTACCCAATCGTAACGCAACCGAACGTAATATAACTGAATATCGCGTTGCGAGACCACTACTGCTTTCCCCCGCCCCCAAAGCAAAGCAGAGCAAATTAAAGCGCAGTAGAGCGCAGGAATCCCCCGAATAGCAGTTTATAGCACAAAAGTCAAAGCAATCCCATCCTAACCTACAAAGCCTAACCTAACCATGCGTAATTTCACTCAAACTAACGTGCCGCCACCATTATTCCTGACCTCTCCATAACCAACCAGAACACATTAGAGAAGAGTAGGGCGCAGGTATCCATAGAATCGCAGTGCACAGCAGGAAGGTCAAATACATCCATACCTAACCAAAACTAACATAACGTAACCAATCGTGGCCTAAGGAAAGGTAGCGAGACCACAATTCCTGGCATCCCCATAACCAAGCGGAGCATATTAGAGCGCAGTAGAGCGCAGGATTTCCCCGAATAGCAGTGTGGAGCACAAAATTCAAAGCTATCCTCTCCTAACCTGACAAAACGTGACATAACGAAACGTAACGTGACACAACCTGGGCTGCCACGACTAGTATTGCTGGCCACACGAGAACCAAGCAGAGAGTAGCAGAGCAATGTAGGACGCTGAAATCGAACGAATAGCAGAGTACAGCACAGAAGTCCAAGCTATCCCTACTAAACATGGCCAAACCTAGCCTAACGTAGCGTAACATACCTCAACGTAAATTTCCGCGACCAATGTCCCTGGCACCCCAGACGCAAGCAGATGGCAATAGAGCACAGTGGATCGCATGGGTCCACGGAATAGCCGTGTGTAGCATATTAGAGCAGAGTAGAGCGCATAAATCCTCGGAATAGCAGTGAAGGGCACAAAAGTCAAAGCCACCCAAAACTAACCCAAACAAACGTACCATAAGCAAACGAATCATAACTAAACATAACGTGCAGCGACCAATATTGCTGGATTCACCAGGGCCAAGCAGAACATATTACAGGAGAGTAGAGCACGGAAGTCCATAGGATCGCAGCGTATAGCCGAAAGGACGAAGCTACTCGAACCTAACACAAACTAATGTAACCTACCCAAACGTAGCATAACTCAACATAACGTGTCGCGACCACTATTGCAGGCCAATCCTGGGGCAAGCAGAATATAGCAGAGCACAGTAGAGCTCATAAATCCACAGAATGGCAGTATGTAGCACGAAAGTCAAAGCTACCCTAGCCTAATTAAACCTAACCTAACCTAACTGAACGTAAAATATCTCAGCCTAACTAGCAGCGGCCACTATTGTTGTACTTTGCAGAGCCAAGCAGAAAGCACTAGAGCACGGTAGAGCGCGGAAATCTACCGAAGAGCAGCGTATAGCACAAAGGGCGAAGCTGCACTTCAATAACATAACCAAACGTAACGTAACCAAGCGTAACCTACCGCAAATCTGAGGTGCCGCCACCACTATTGCTGGTCTCCCCGGAGTCGAGCAGAACATACTAGAGCACAGTAGATCGCATAAATGCAACGAAAGCTGAGAGTGGCAGAAAAGTCAGTGCTATCCAGGCCTAACACATCCTAACGTAACCTAAACAAGCGTGGCCTGAATACACATAGCATGCCGCAACCACTATTGCTGGGAACCCGGTAGACGGACAGTGGGTAGTAGAGGATCGTAGGACTCAGAAATCCATAGAATCTTAGTGCACAGCAGAAAAGTCGAACATATCCAAACCTGACCCAAACAACCATAACAGAAGCAAACGTAGCCTAGCTCAACATAGCGTGCCGTGAACAGTATTGCTGGCCTCGCCAGAACCAAGCAGAATATTGCAGAGCATGGTGGAGAGCAGAGATATGTCGAATAACAGTGTCCACCGGGAAAGCCAATGCTACCTTTGACGAACGTTACTCAATTTAACCAAATAAACCGTAACCGAACCATACCTAGCGAACGGAGACCACCATTGCTGGCCTCGCCAGAGTCAAGCAGAAAATATTAGAGCACAGTGGAGCGCAGAAATCCACCACGTTGAGGCGTATAGCATAAAAGTCGAAGATATCCTAACATAACCTGACCTAACCCATCTAAACCTAAAGTAGCCTATCTCATAACAAGTTGCCGAGACCACAACTCCTGGAATCCTCACATACAAGCAGAACAACCTAGCGCACAGTAGAGCGCAGCAATGCTACTAATAGCATCGTGTGTCAAAGAAGACAAATATATCCTATACTAACATGGGGTAGGTAAGCCAGCAGTATTGGCCGCAGCACGATAGGCTTAGTTAGGTTACGTTCGGCTATACTACGATTCATTAGGTTGGGGCAGAATAGCTTTGACTTTCGCGCTATGCACTACTATCCTGTGGACTTCTGCGCTGTGCTCTGCTCTAGTGTATTCTGCTTGGCTGTGTGCATGGCATCGATAGTGGTCTCAGCACGTTAACATGACTTAAGTTGCGTATGGTTACGTTACCTTAGTTGATGTTGGGATGGGATAGCTTTCACTATTGCGCTATGCACTGATATGCGGTGTATTTCTTTGATCTACTGAGCTCTGACATGCTCTGCTTTGCTCTGTGGATTGCAGAAATTGTGGCCGGGGCACGTTGGTTTGAGTTTCGTTACGCTCGGTTGGGTTATGTCAGTTTGTGTTAGGTTTGGATATCTTTGACTCTTCTGCTATTTACTGAGATTTTATGGGCTTCTACGCTCTACTATCCTATAGTATGTACTGTGTGGCTATGATGAGGGCATCAAATATTGTCTCGGCGCATTAGGTTTTGTTAGGTTACGTTAGGTAGTTCTACGTTTGGCTATGATAAGCCAGGGAAGCAATGACCTATGCTCTATACACTGCCATTCGGTGGATTTCTGCGCTCTGCAGTGCACTAACTTGTTCTGCTTGGGTCTGTGGAGGCCAGCAATGGTGGTCTCG
>NW_016934622.1:0-1674 GCF_001483705.2 Eufriesea mexicana
TGCGCTCTACGGTGCTCTACTATATTCTGCTTGCCTCTGTGGAGTCCAACAATAAAGGTCCCACCATGGAAGGTTGGCTTATGTTACGTATATATACGTTACGTTTGGCTATGTTAGGATACACTACTTTGACTTTTGTGCTGTACACTGCTATTCGTTTGATTCCTGCGCTCTACTAAGCTCTAACGCCTTGCTCTATGGATATCAGAAATAGTGACCGCGGCATGTTAGGTTGAGTTAAGTTACGTTCGCTTAGTTTATGTTTGCATGAGTAAGCCATGGACAGCATTGATTTCTCTGCTATGCGCTGCGATTCTACGGATTCCTGCGCCCTACTCCACTATTGTATGCTCCACATGGCCCTGTGGATGTCGTCAATAGTGGTCGCGGCTCGCTAGGTTGAGTTTGTTTATGTTTACTTTGGTTTGGTTAGGTTGGGTTTGGATGGGTTAGCTAGGATTTTTGCGCTACACAGGGAAATTATATGGACTTCCGCGCCCCATTGTGCGCTATCACACTCTGATGGTCTCCGGGCATGCCAGGTGTAGCGGCCGCGGCACGTTTGGTTGAGCCATGCTACGTTTGGTTCGTTACCTTTTGGTTAGGTTAGGATGGGATACCTTCGTCTTTTGACAACACACTACCATACGGTGGATTTCTGCGCTCTACTGCGCTCTAATATGCTCTGCTTGGCTCTGTAGAGGACAGCAATACTAACCTCGGCACCTTATGCTGAGCTATGCTACGTTCGGTTGGGTTAGGTTTGGACAGGTTGGGTTAGGTTATCCTCCACTCTTCTGCTATACGCTGCATTGCGTTGGATTACTGCGCTCTACTGTGCTCTAGTATATTCTGCTTGTCTCTGTAGAGGCTTGCAATAGTGGTCTCGGCACGTTATGGTGAGTCGGGATACGTTCGCAACGGCCGGGTTAGCCCATGTTTGGTCAGGACAGCTTTACCTTCTGTGATGTACACTGCTGTTTGCTGGTTTTCTGCGCTCTACCTTGCTATAGTATGTCCTGCTTGGCTGTTGGGCGGGCAGGGGGCAACAATAGCGATCTCGACAAGTTAGGTAAAGTCAGGCTATATTTGGCTATGTTCCGTTGGTTTGGGTTAGGCTTGCGTAGCTTTTACCGTTCCGATATTCACTGCGATTATTCGGATTTCTGCGGTCTACTCTCCAATAGTGTGTTCCGCTTGACTCAGGGGAGGCCAGTAACAGTGGTCCCGACACGTTAGGTTCAGATAGGTTACGTATGGTTATGTTACGGTTGATTATGTCAGGAGGTGATAGCTTTGACTTTAGTGCCACAGTCTGCTATTAGGCAATTTCTGGTCCAAACAGTACATTAATATTTTCAGCTGGGCTCTAGGAAGTCCAGCAACAGTGGTCTCGGCACATTACGTTTAGTGACGTTACGTTCGGTTAGGTTGATTTAGGACAAGTTTGGTCAGGATAGCTTAAATTTTTGTGATGTACGCTGCTGTTCGGTGGATTTCTGCGCACTACTGCGCTCTAATATGTCCTGTTCGACTCTGGGGAGGCCGGACGAGGCCGGAAATAGTGGTCGCAGCACGTCAGGGTAGGTTAGGATACGTTCGGTTATGTTGCGATTCTCTAGGTTAGGAGATGATAGCTATGCATTTAGTGCCATAGTTTACTATTAGGTGGAT
>NW_016934623.1:0-1393 GCF_001483705.2 Eufriesea mexicana
GTCCAGCAATAGTGGTCTCGTAATGTTATGTTAAGCTTAAACGTCAAGTTACGTTTGGATGTTGGATGTCGCAAGGTTAGGAGAAGCTACTTCGGCGCTTGTGCTTTACACTGCTATTCAGTGGATATCTGTGATCTACTGTGCTCTATCGCATGCTGCATAGCTCAGGGGAGGCCGGAAGCAGTAGTCGCGGCACGTTATATTGAGCTCTACTACGTTCGGTTAGGTTGGGTTAAATAAGGTTTGGTTAGTGTTTCTTCGACGTTTGTGCTATACCCTGCCATTCGATGGCTTTCTACGCTCTATATCGCTCTACTATCCTCTTCCCGACTGTGAGGAGGCGAGCAACAGCGGTCGTGGCACGACAGGTTGAATTAGATTACGTCTGGCTATGTTATGTTATGGTTAAGCTCGGTCAGGTTCGCTTAGACATTCCAGTTGAACGCCGCTTTCGGATGATTTCTGCGCTCTACTGCGCCCTTCTATATTCTGCTTAGCCCTGGCAATGCCAGCAATATCCTTCTCAGCACGTTAATTTTAGTTACATTACGCTTGATTGGCTTAAGTTATGTTAAGTTCGGAAAGGATGGCACTGACATTCATGCTGTACACTGTGGCTCGGTGGACCGCAGCGTTCAGCTGTGCTCTACTATGTCCTCCTTGGCCCTGGGGTGGACACCAACAGTGGTCGCTGCATGTTATGCTGAGGTAGGCGATGTTTGCTTAGGCTACGCTATCTTGGGTTATGTTTGTTTTGACACAACCTTTGTGCCGTACCCTGCGATTCCATATATTTCTGCGCTCTCCTTTCCTCTATTCCGTTCTGCTCGACTCTGAGGAGGCTAGCAATAGTGGTCGTGGTATGCTAGGTTTAATTATGTTTCGCCTGGTTATGTCAAGATTGGATAAACTAGGATAGGATAGATTTGACTCTTGTGCTGTACACTTCTATTCGGTGGACACCTATCATCTACAGTGCCCTGTCACATTCTGCTTTGCTCTGGCGAGGACAAGAGCAATGGTCGCGGCACGTCATGTTAATTTACGCGACATTTGGTTTGGTTAGGTAACTGCAGGTTAGGTTAGCATGACTGTAGCCTTTGCGCCATTCACTGCAATGCGGTGGATTCCTGCGCTCTACTGTGCACTAGTAAACTATGCTTGTCTCCGTGGAGGCCAGCAATTGTGATTTCGTCAATTTAGGTTGAGTTATATTTCGTTTCGATAAGTTACGTTTGGCTAGGTTAGGATAGGCTACTTTGACTTTTGCTATATTCGCCGTTATTCGGTTGGTTTCTACACTCTGTTGTGCTCAAATACGCTCAGATTGACTCTGTAGAGGCCAGCCATATTGTTCTCCTCGTGTTATGTAGAGCTGCACTACGTTCGGATA
>NW_016934623.1:9313-10318 GCF_001483705.2 Eufriesea mexicana
GCCATACACTGCTATTCGGCGAATTTCTGCGCTCTATATTGCTATACTGTACCCTGTTCGACTCTGAGGCGCCAGCAACAGTGGCTGTGACACAATTGGTTGACTTAGGTTGCGTTTGGTTCGGCTAGTTTGGGTTACGCTTGGTTATGATTTCTTCGTCTGTTGCGCTGTACAACGCTTTTCGATGCACTTCTGCAATCTACTGTGCTCTAGCATGTTCTGCTTAGCTCTGGGGAGGCCAGCAACAGTGCTCTAGGCAAGTAACGTCGAGCTAGGTTACGTTTGCTTAGGTCAGGTTGGGACAGGTGGGGTTAGTGTATATTCGATTCCTGTGCTATTCACTGCAATGCGTTTGAATTCTGCGCACTACTCTGCTCTAGTACACTCTGCCTGCCCAAGTGGTTGCCAGCAATAATGTTTTCGTAATATTAGTTTGAGTTAACTTGCGTCTGGATATGTTACGTTTGGATAGCTTAGGATATGCTACCTTGACTTTTGCCCTTTACACTGCTATGCGCAGATTTCGGCGCTCCACAGTGTCCTAATGTCTTCAGCCTGGGTCTGGGAGCCCAGCAACGGTGCTCTCGGTGCGTTTGGTTGGGTTAGGCTACATTTGCTTATGACACGTTTGGTTATGTTAGGACAGAGTGGCTTAGATTTTTGAGCCACGCACTGCTGTCCGGTGCACTGCTGCCCTCTACTGTGCTCTAATATGTTCTGCTTGGCTCCCGGGAGGCCAGCAATAGTGGTCTCGCCGCATTAGGTTGAGCTAGGGTACGTTTGCTTAAGTTAGGTTTGGACAGGTTGGGTTAGGATATCTCCGACATTAGTGCTCTTCACTGCAATACGATGTATTTTTGCTCAGTACTGCGCACTAGTACATTCTGTTCGCCTCTGTGGTGGTCAGAAATACCTGTCTCGTCATGTTAAGTTGAATTAGGTTACGTTTTGTTATGTTACGCTTGGCTAGTTTAGGATAGGCTACATGTGCTTTTGCGCTATAAA
>NW_016934624.1:0-815 GCF_001483705.2 Eufriesea mexicana
CATCCATCCATACATCCATCAATCCATACATCCATACATATATACATCCATCCAATCATACATTCATACATCCATCCATACATACACACATCCACACAGCCATGCATAAATAAATACTTCCATTCGTTCGTCTACCATTCGATACATGCTTCCATCCATACAACAATACATACATCCATACATACGTCGATACATACATCAATACATCCATCCATACATACATCTATCCATCCATACATCCATACATTCATACATCCATACATCCATAAGTCCATTTATCCGTACCTCCGTCCATCCATACGTACATCAATCAATACATCTATACATATATACATCCATCCATTCATACATCCATACATCCATCCATATATACATCCATCGATCCATACCTCAATCCATCCATACATCCATTCATCCGTACCTACATTCATCCGTATATCCGTCCATCCTTACATCCATCCACCCCATACAACCATTCGTCCATACATACATCCAGCTTTCCATACACCCATCCATTCATACATCCACCCATCCATACATCCATCCATCCGTACCAGCGCCCATCCATACATCCATCGATCCATACATCTATCCATCCACACATCCATCCATCCATAGATTCATACATCCACACATCCCTAAAGCCATGCATACATACATGCATACAACCATACATATATCCATACATACATCCATACATGCTTCCATCCATCCATACATCCATCAGTACATGCATACAACCATACATATAACCATACATACATCCATACATGCTTCCATCCATCCATACATCCATCCACTCATACATCCATTCA
>NW_016934625.1:0-332 GCF_001483705.2 Eufriesea mexicana
ACATCCATCAATCCATACATCCATACATATATACATCCATCCATTCACACATCCATCCATCCAACCATACATACATCCATACATCCAAACATCCATACGCCCATAAATCCATCCATCCATGCACTCATCCATCCATACGTACATCCATACATCCATGCGTACTCCCATACACTCATACATACATGCATCCATAGATACATCCGTAAATGCATCCATACATACATCCGTGCATGCAGCCATCCATACGTACATCCACGCATGCATCCATCCATTCGTACATCCATACAGATATACATCCATACATCCATACATCCGCACATCCATACATTCGT
>NW_016934626.1:0-5357 GCF_001483705.2 Eufriesea mexicana
TGCGCGGATTGCAGTGTATAGCGCAAAAGTCAAATTTATCCCATCCTAATGCAACCAATCGTAACAAAACCAAACGTAACCTGGCGCAATATAACGTCTCGCGACGACTATAGCTCACTTCCCCAGAGGCAAGCAGAATATAGCAGAGCATAGTGGAACGCCGAAGGCCACCGCATTACAGTGCAAAGCACAAAAGTGGATGATACCCTAACCTTACCTGACCTAACCTCACCTGCCCAAGCGTAGTGAAACTCAACATAACGTAGTGAGACAAATATTGCTGGACTCCCTAAAGCCAAGCAGAACATATTAAAGTACAGCAGAAAACATATATCCGCCGAATAGGAATGTAGCAAATAATGCTGGACTCCCTAAAGCCAAGCAGAACATATTAAAGTACAGTAGAAAACATATATCCGCCGAATAGGAATGTATAGCACAACAGTCAATGCTATCTTATCCTAACATAACAAAACGTAACATAACCGAACGTAATTTAACTGATACTATCGTGCCTTTATCACTCTTGCTGGCCTCCCCAGGGCCAAGCAGAAAATATCAGAGCACAATAGAGCGCAGAGGTCCACAGCATTGCAGTATACGGCACAAACGTCAAAGTAGCATTTCCTATCCTAGATAAACGTGACATATACGCACGTAACCTAACTACACCTGACATGACGAAAACACAATTTTTGGCCTGCACAGAGGAAAGCACAATGCACTATAGTACAATAGAACGCAGGAATCCACCCGATTGCAGTGAATGGCAGAAAAGCCGAACATAACCTAACCCAACCTGGCCTAACCTAACCTAACTTAGCGTAGCACGGCTCAACATAACGTCCCGCGACCACTGCTCCTGACCTCCACTGAACCAAGCAGAATGTAGTACAGCACAGTAAATCATAGGAATATACCGAGTGACAGTGTATGGCACGAGAGTAAAAATTATCGTAACCAAACCTAGCCTAACCTGACGTAACCAAACGTACCCTAACCCAAACCATCGTGCCGCGACCGCTACTGTTCGCCTCCACAGAGTCGCGCATAGTAGAGCAGAGCAGTGTGGAGCGAAGAAATCTACCGAAGAGCAGTGTACGTTGCTAGAGTCGAGGATATCCTGACCTTACCTGGCCTAACCTAACCAAACCAAACGTTGCATAACTGATCACTACGTGCCGAGGCCACTGCTGCTGGCATGCCCAGAGCCAAGCAGAATACAATAGAGCACAGTAGATCACAGAAATACGCCGCACTGCAGTGCATAGTACAAAAGTCAGACATATCCTGACATAACCTGACCATACAATACCTGCCCATACGTATTGTGTCTAAACATAACGTGACGAAACCAATATTGCTAGCATCCCCAGGGCCAGGCAGAGCACACTACAGCACATTAGAGCGCAGAGATCCACCGAATAGCAGTGAATAGCACAGAAGTCAAAGTAGCCTATCCTAACGTAGCCAAACGTAAGACACCCAAACGAAGCCTAACTCAACCTGACATGACCAGACCACTACTGCTTACATCCACAGAGACAAGCAGAATGTTCAGGGGCAGAGTAGAGCGCAGAAATGCACCGCAATGCAGTGAATAGCACAAAACCCGTAAATATTCTAACCTGGCCTGACCTTAGCTAACCTAACTAAGCGTAGCATATCTCAGCGCAACGTATCGCGACCACTCCTCTTGGCCTCCACAGATCCAAGCAGGATGTAATAGAGCACAGTGGACCGCAGGAATACAACGAATAACAGTGCACAGCACGAAAGTCATAGAAATCCTAACCGAGCCTTCCTGTCCTAACCTAACGAAACGTAACCCTACTAAACCAAACGTGTCGAGACCAATATCACTAGCCACCCCGGAGCCCAGCAGAGCCTATTAGAGCACATTAGAGCACAGAGATACGCGGAAAGCAGTGTATAGCACAAAAGTCAAAGTAGCATATCTTAACCTAGCCATACCTAGCACAACCAAACGGAGCATAACCCAACCTAGCACGCCGGGACCGCTGTTTATGGCCTCCAAAGGGACAAGCAGATTTTACCAGCGCGCAGTATAGCGCAGGTACCCACCGCAATGGGGTGAATAGCGCACAAGCGGTAGATACCCTGCCATAACCTGTCCTAACCTAACCAAACCGAACGTAGCTTATCTCAAAATAACATGCAGCGACCACTGCTACTGGCCTTCCCATAGCCAAGCCGAATATGGTAGAGCACGTTGGATCACAGAAATACACCGAAAAACAGTGTAAAGCACGAAAGTCGAAGCTATCCAAACATAAGCCGAACTTACGTAACAGAACCAAACATAGCCTAACTTAACCCAACATGCCGGAACAACTATTCCTGGCGTCCCCAGAAACAAGCAGCGTGTGATAGCGCACAGTGGAGCGCAGAAGTCCATAGAAGAGCCGTGTGTGGCACAAAGGTGGAATCTATCGTAACCTAATGCAACGTGATGCACGAAAGTCGAAGCTTTCCAAACATAAGCCGAACTTACGCAACAGAACCAAACATAGCCTAACTTAACCCAACATGCCGGAACAACTATTCCTGGCGTCCCCAGAAACAAGCAGCGTGTGATAGCGCACAGTGGAGCGCAGAAGTCCATAGAAGAGCCGTGTGTGGCACAAAGGTGGAATCTATCGTAACCTAATGCAACGTGACCTAACCCAGCCAAACGTATTATGACTCACCCTAACGTCCCGCGACCACTACTGCTGGCCTACCGAGAATCGAGCAGAGCGTAGTACAGCAATGTACATATCGGATATCAACCGAGGAGCAGTGCACAGCAAAAAAGTTTAAGCTACCCTGTCTTCTCCTAACCGAATCAAACATAATTCAGAATATCGTGCCGCGACCAGGGTTGCTGGCGGCCCCAGGGCCAATCAGATCATGTTAGTGGATAGCAGAACGCAGGAATCCACAGAATTGCTTTGTATATCAGAAAAGTCTAAGCTACCCATGCCGAATCCAAACCAAATGGCCAAGTCAAACATTGCCTAACACAACGTAACTTGCCGCGACCACAATTGCTGGACTCCGCAGACCCAAGTAAAGAACAGCAGAGCACAGTACAGCGTAGAGGTCCACCGAACATCAATGCATGCCACGACCATCAAATCAACCCAAACCAACCCAAACAAACGTAACGTAATCAAACGCAGCCTATCACAACCTAACGTGTCGAGGCAATTATTACTGGACACACCAGAGCCGACCAGAGTATAGTAGAACAGCGTAGGGCGTAGAAATCCGCCGAACTATAGTGCATAGCACAAGCGCCAAGGCTACCCTGTCCTAACCTAAACAAGCCTAACCTGACCATACGCAGCCTAACTCAACCTAGCGTGCAGAAGCCACAATTGCTGGCGTCCACAGGCCCAAGCAGAGAACATTAGCGCACATTAGAGCGCAGAAATCCACCGAATAGCAGTTTATAGCACAGAAGCCCTAGATAACCTTGCGAAACATGACCTAACTTAACCTAAACTAACGAAGCGTAACTCAGCACTTCGTGCAGCGACCGCTGCTTCTGGCCTCCCCGTAGCCGAGCAGAGTATAGTAGAGCGCAGTGGATAACAGAGACACACCTAACAACAGTGTACAGCACGATAGTCAGAGCTATCCTGTCCTAATTTACCATAACCTAACATAACGGTACGTAACCTAACTCAAACTAACGTGCCGCGAAGGCTATCGCTCGCCTTCACTGAGTCGAGCAGGGTATAGTGGAGCAACGTAGAATGCAGGAGTCAGCCGAATAGCAGTGTAAAGCACAAATGTCAAAGAAATACTGACCAAGCCTTCCCAACCTACCCAAACGGAACGTAACATAACTTAACCTAACGTGCCGAGTCGACGATTACTGGCCACCCAAGAGTCAAGCAGGGCATATTAGAGCGCAATAGGGCGCAGAAATCAACCGAATAGCATTGAATGACACAAAAGTGTAAGCTATTCCGTTCTAAAATAGCCAAACTTGTCATATGCAAATGTAGCCTAACTAAATCCAACGTGCCGACATCACCACTGCAGGCCTGCGCAGGGCCCTAGAGAAAATACCAGAGCACAGCAGAGCGCAGAAATTCAACGCACTGCAGTGTATATCACAGCGGTCAAACATATCCTCACCTAACATGACCTAACCGAACCTATTCAAACGAAGTATAGCAAAACGTAACGTGAGGAGACCGATATTGCAGTACTCTCTAACGCAAAGCAGGGCATATTACAGCACAGTAGAGCGCAGAGATCCTCCAAATGTCGCTGTATAACTCAAAATACAAAGCTATCCTATCCTAGCAAAACCTAAAATAACCAAACGCAACATAACACAGACTAACGTTCCGAGACCAAAACTGCTGGCATCTCCATAGCCAAGCAGAATACACCGCAGCACAGCAGAGCGCAGAAATTCACCGAATAAAAGTGTATAGCACGCAAGTCAAAGCCATCCCAAACGAACTAAGCCAAACATATCCTAACCGAACGTGTCCTAACTAAACCAAACGTGCCACAACCACTATTTCTAGCCTACTCAGAGACAAGCAGACGCTGGTAGAGCAATGCAGAGCGCAGATAACGATCGAATAGTAGTGTATAGCGCAAAGGTCATGGCCATCCTGACCAAACTTATCCTAACCTCGTCTAACCAATGGTAACATATCGCAATCAATCCTGCCACGACCGCTATTGCTGGGCTCCCCAGAGACGCTCAGATACTAGTAGAGCAACGCTGTGCACAGACATCGGTCGATCAGCAGTGTATAGCACGAAAGGCGAAGCTATAATGATCAAAACTATCCGGAAATAACAAGCCATGCGTAACATATCTCATACATGCGCGCTGAGACCACAATTTCTGTCCTCCACAGAGAGAACCTGACGATACTAGAGCACAGTAGAGCGCAGAAAGACGCCAAATATCGGTGTATAGCACAAAAACCAAAGATACGCTTACTATCTACACAAGATACCCAATGATATCCTGACCTAGCAAAACATATAACAACAAAACGTATCGAGTAAAGACCTCTACTAACGGCCTCCACAGAGATAAGCAGAACATATTAGAACACAGTAAAGCGCAGAAATCTAACAAATAGTAGTGTATAACACAAAAGTCTAAGTTACCCTATCCTAACCTAACCAAACGTAACATAACTCAACCTAAAGTGCCGAGAGCACTATTGCCGGCATCCCACGTGCCAAGCAGAGCATTTTAGAGGATAGCAGTGCGCAGAAGTCCATAGAATCGTATTGTATAACAGAAACTTCGGAGCTATCCGAACCTAATCTAAGCCAACAAAACATAACGAAACGTATCCTGCCTCAAC